>NC_057387.1:39079418-39379418 GCF_019320065.1 Cervus canadensis | reverse complement strand
ACAGATACTTCTATTCAGTGTCCTAATGACATTAGAACACTGAATACTACTTTGGGGATAGATAAACTGACAGTAAAACAGACTAGTGTCCAAGAAAAGATCCACACTATTGGATCATCCGATTTATGAACAAAGTGACACTGCACTATTGTGGGTAAAATTGGTCTTTTTAACCAAAGGTTCTACATCAATTAGGTATCAAAATGTTGAAAATTTATGTGTGTGTGTGTGTATTTGTGTGTGTATCGTGACTTCAACCTCAAAAACCAATTCACATTATACAAAAGCTAGTTCCAGGAGGATTCCAGACCTAAATGTGAAAGATGAATGAGTAAAAGTTTTTAGAAGAAAATATAGAGCAACTTCTTCACCTTTGAATCCTTCGAATAGACAAAAACTCCTAAATAGAGTATGTGCACTCTCTCTCTCTCTCACACACACACAAACATGCAAATAAAAAATAAAACCGCAAATAACCATTAAGAACATAAGTTGGAGAACAGCAGAATTAAGAATTTATGTTCATCAAAAGATCTAATTAAGGGAGTGAAATGGCTCGCTACAGAGTGTACAGAAAGCATTTGCAATATATGTATCTCTCAAATTCCTTGCATCCAAAATCTGCAAGTAACTACTAATAATTAATAGAAATTTAATAGATCAATAAAAAAAATAGGAGAAGATTAGGCACGCATTGTAAAAAGAAACAGCCACATGCTCAGTCTATCTTTACTAATGTGTTCAACCTTGGTAGTTAAAAGAGAAATATGAATTCAAAACACAATAAGAGACTGCTCCACAGCCACCAGAATGGTTAAAATGAAAAAGATTTAAAAAAGCAAACATAAATACAGGGTAACAATGTGGAGCAAACAGTATTGTAATGCACAGCTAGTAAGGGTTCATTTTGACTTCTCTAGGAAATGCTTTGGCAGTATCTATTAAGTCTCAACCTATTTATGCCCTATGACACATCAAATTGACTCCTAGTTAAATATCCAGTAGAAGTATATACATGGGCTGACCAAACAGATATATAGAAATGTACATATCCCAAAACAAGAGACATATACTCTGCATGAATCTCAAACACAGTATTGAGTTAAAGAAGCCAGGCATGTGGGAGTCCACATTGTGTGACTCTATTTATATAAATTCAGAATAGGCAAACACATACATGATTCAACATGGCAGGATAGCAGCTGCAGATAAAGGGGGGAGGCCTCTGAAGTGCTGATTATGCTCTATTTCTGTCAGTATGTTACAGGAATATTCTTTTAAATCATTGGTGTATGTAAGTATTGTATGTATACTCTATGCTTCATTTAAGCTTTTTTTTTTTTTTTAATGATAAGGATAGATTTCTTATCATCCCAAAAGAAAAGAAATTTTGAATTTTTAGTATGCACGTCAATGTAGGTCAGAATTTCCCAGTGTGTTTATGACTGTGACAGAAGTAGAAAATAAGTTGAGTAAAACTGAGAGGAAAATAAATTGGCCCTTGCTGACATTTTCATTTTTATATATTGATCTTTCAGGAGGAGTTTTAACAGGTTATGGCCATCATACAAGATAGTAAAGTAGAAGCATGTGCACTCATCTTCTGTGAGAACTCCAAAATTACACCTCATTGCTGAACAACCATCAACAAGAGAATGTTGGATCCCACCAAAAAAAAAAAAAATACCCCAAGTCTAAGGATAAAGAAGAAACCTTAGCAAGATGGTAGGAGGGGCGAAATCATGTTTAGAATCAAACCCCATACCCACCAGAGACACTCAGAGGGCTCAAACAAACCTTGGGTGCACCAGGACCCAGAGAACCCACAGAGACTGAGCCAGAACTGTGTTTGAGTGTCTCCTGCAGAGGTATGGGTCAGCAGTGGCCTGCCGCGGGGGCAGGGGCTCTGGGTGCAGCAGACCTGGGTATGGCATAAGCCCTCCTGAGGGAGGTCGCCATTAACCCCACCATACAGCCTCCAGAACTAACACAGGTCTGGGGAATCAGACTCTTGCAGGGCACAAACAGAACCTTGTGCACACCAGGACCCAGGAGAAAGGAGCAGTGGCCCCACAATAGACTGACCCAGACTTCCCCATAGGTGACTCAGGAGTCTGGGGGAGGCATGGGTAGGCGGTGGCCAAGATGCAGGGTCAGGGGCGGTGCAGCAGTGCTTGCATGGGACCTTTTGACGGAGGTCACCATTGTCTTCATTACCTCCGCCATAGTTTGGCCTCAGGTCAAATAAAGGGAGGGAACACAGCCCTGCCCATCAACGGAAAATTGGATTAAAGATTTACAAAGAATGGCCCCACCCATCAGAACAAGACCCAGTTTCCCCCTCAGTCAGTCTCTCCCATCAGGAAGCTCCCATAAGCCTCTTATCCTTATCCATCAGAGGGCCAACAGAATGAAAATCACAATCACAGAAAACAGATCAAACTGATCACATGGACCACAGCCTTGTTTAACTCAATGAAACGATGAACCATATTATGTAGGGCCTCCTAAGACAGACGGGTCATGGTGGACCCAGTCCATCACAAACAGGGGTCCACTGGAGAAGAGAATGGCAAACCACTTCAGCACTCTTGCCTTGAGAACCCCGTGTAACAGCCAATTTTGGCCTTGGAGGGCAAAACGAAGCAGGTCAATGGGTAAGAGTTTTGCCAAGAGAACACACTGGTCATAGCAAACACCCTCTCCCAACAACACGAGAGAACACTGTACACAGGAACATTACCAGGTGGCCAACACTGAAATCAGATGGATTACATTCTCTGCAGCCAATAAGATGGAAAAGCTCCATACAGTCAGCAGAAAAGACCAGGAGCTGACTGTGGCTCAGATCATGAACTCCTCATTGCCAAATTCAGACTTAAACTGAAGAAAGTAGGGAAGACCACTAAACCACTCAGGTACGATCTAAGTCTAATCCCTTATGGTTATACAGTAAAAGTGACAAATAAATTCAAAGGATTAGATCTGATAGTGCCTAAAGAATTATGGATGGAGGTTTGTGACTTTGTACATGAGGCAGTGATCAAAACCATCCCCAAGAAAAAGAAATGGAAAAAGGCAAAATGGTTGTCTGAGGAGGACTTACAAATGGCTGAGAAAAGAAGAGAAGCTAAAGGCAAAGGAGAAAAGGAAAGATATACCCATTTGAATGCAGAGTTCCACAGAATAGCAAGGAGAGATAACAAAGCCTTCTTCAGTGATCAATGCAAAAAAATAGAGGAGAAATATAGAATGGGAAAGACTAGAGATCTCTTCAAGAAAATTAGAGATACCAAGGGAACATTTCATGCAAAGATGGGCTCAATAAAGGACAGAAATTGTATGGACCTAACAGAAGCAGAAGTTACTAAGAAGAGGTGGCAAGAATACACAGAAGAACTATACAAAAAACATCTTCACCACCCAGATAACCATGATGGTATGCTCACTCACCTAGAGCCAGACATCATGGAATGCGAAGTCAAGTGGGCCTTAGGAAGGATCACTTTGAACAAAGCTAGTGGAGGTGATGGAATTCCAATCAAGCTATTTCAAATCCTAAAAGATGATGCTATTAAAGTGCTACACTCAATATGCCAGCAAATTTGGAAAACTCAACAGTGGCCACAGGACTGGAAAAGGTCAGTATTGATTCCAATCTCAAAAAAAAAAGGGCAATGCTAAAGAATGTTCAAACTACTGCACAATTGCACTCATCTCACATGCTAGTAAAGTAATGCTCAAAGTTCAAAGCCATGCTTCAATAGTACATGAACTGTGAACTTCCAAATGTTCAAGCTGGATTTAGAAAAGGCAGAGGAAACAGAGATCAAATTGCCAACATCCGTTGGATCATTGAAAAAGCAAGAGAATTCCAGAAAACTATCTACTTCTGCCTTATTGACTACACCAAAGCCTTTGACTGTGTGGATCACAACAAATTGTGGATAATTCTGAAAGAGATAGGAATACCAGACCACCTGACCTGCCTCTTGAGAAATCTGTATGCAGGTCAGGAAGAAACGATTAGAACCAAATATGGAACATCAGAGTGGTTCCAAATATGGAAAGGAGTACTTCAAGGCTGTATATTGTCACCCTACTTATTTAACTTATATGCAGAGTACATCATGTGAAATGCCAGGCTGGATGAAGCAGAAACTGGAATCAAGATTGTCAGGAGAAATATCAATAACCTCAGATACACAGATGACACCACCCTTATGGCAGAAAGCAAAGAAGAACTAAGGAGTCTCTTGATGAAAGTGAAAGAGAATAGTGAAAAAGTTGGCTTAAAACTCAATATTCAATAAACTAAGAACATGTCATCCAGTCCCATCATCCCAAGGCAAATAGATGGAGAAACAATGGAAACAGTGACAGACTTTATTGTTTTGGGCTCCAAAATCACTGCAGATGGTGACTGCAGCCATGAAAGTAAAAGACACTTGCTCCTTGGAAGAAAAACTATGACCAACCTAGACAGCATATTAAAAAGCAGAGAGACATTATTTTGCCGACAAAGGTTCATCTAGTCAAAGCTCTGGTTTTCTAATAGTCATGTATAGATTTGAGAGTTGGACTATAAAGAAAGCTGAGCACCAAAGAATTGATGCTTTTGAATTGTGGTGTTGGAGAAGACTCTTGAGAATCCCTTGGACTGCAAGGAGATCCAACCAGTCAATCCTAAAAGATACCAGTCCTGAATATTCATCGGAAGGACAGATGCTGAAGCTGAAACTCCAATACTTTGGCCACCTGATGCAAAGAACTGACTCATTGGAAAAGACCCTGCTACTTGGAAAGATTGAAGGTGGGAGGAGAAGGGACAACAGAGGATGAGATGGTTGTATGACATCACTGACTTGATGGACATGAGTTTGATAAGCCCCAGGAGTTGGTGATGGACAGGGAAGCCTGGTGTGTTTCAGTCTACGGGGTTGCAAAGAGTTAGACACAACTTAGCTACTGAATTAAACTGAACTTAGCTGATTGAATGTCAAGATCTTGACTAAGTTAAAGTAGATTCTGGTTATGATGCTTTTGAATAAAACTAAATAATGATAAGGAAGATTGGTTTTAAAATAATCACTTAACCCTTGCACTTATTTTTATGGGGTTAAGATGTAACTGCCTAATGTGGTGATCTTTTCTGGATTTTTTAAAAAAATATATAGCTTGATTTCTTTTCAACTTTATGTTATAAAACTTATTTTCATTCAATTTTTGCAATTAGTAATCTAGACTCTTTTTCCTTTTTTTCCACTAGCTACACATTAAGTACAGTAAAAGTATTATTGTGGATTTGTCTTCAGCCAATATTCTTTTTTCATTCTATACAAAATCCCTAGATAATTTCACACCTTACCATAGCTTCATATTTAGAGGTAAGGCAGCAATTTGCTTTGATCACTCTGAAAACTCTTACACACTTGTGATTGGTATTTGTTGTTGTCTGTTGAAAAAACTGTATGGTATTCTTCCATCAGTGCAAAACATTTTCTGAGTTGTATTTATTATTTCCTTGCTTACTTGTGTCAATATTTTCTAATGCTAAATTTGTCTTTATCATTTTTATCAACTGCTGAATCACACTGATTCTTACTTTCCAAATGCCTTTCATAACTGTTCTCTTCTTTTTTATTCCCAGTTCTACTGTCCTAGTTTATGATCTTATTACTTTAATTCAATTCACATCTACAATCATCCATTAATTATTTACTATGAAGTAGGAGCTGTAAGGAACTAGGGAAATGAAAAAAAAAAAAAAACAGTTTTTGTTCTTTAGTTTTGTGCAGTCTTTTGTGGGAAAGCAGAAAGAGTAATTACATGGTGCTTTAAGTATAAATCAGAAGTTTAAGTGCTATATGAGCACAAACTGTGCTGTGCTTTGCCGCTCGGTCGTGTCCAATTCTTTCCGACCCCGTGGACTGTAGCCCGCCAGGCTCCTCTGTCCATGGGATTCTTCAGGCAAGAATACTGGGGTGGGTTGCCATGCCCTTCTCCAGGGGATCTTCCCAATCCAGGAACTAAACCTGGGTTTCCCGCATTACAGGCGGATTCTTTACTGTTGGAGCCTCCAGGGAAGTGAGTGCAAGCTAGAGAATACCAATTTTATTCCATAGTTGTTCTTTTCTCTCAGTCTTAGCACTAATAATATGTTTAGTAATATAATTGTTTTTTATGGGGTCTGTCCTGTATTGTGTGATATTTTGTAGCATCTCTGGCACTTATCCACTGGATGCCAGTAACACCCCATCCCCAGGTGTGAAAATAAAAAAAAAAATGTCTCCAGACATTGCCACTTAACCACTGAGAAGGGGAAAAAAATTGCCCTTAATTGAAAATTGCTGCCATAATAAAATAACCTATTTTCTCCTACAAACTTCATGAATTCCCAAGACAGTTATTTTCCTAATATACTATAAATATTTGTAACACTTCTCTGAAACCCACTGAAGATGATCAATTAATGAAGTTAATGAATGAAGGTCAAACCTCTGAACATAACATTTAAGCTATTACTTCAACCACAATATACCTTTCTTGTCTCACCATCAAATACATCCTTTCCTTCAATCAAAGATAATGTTAGTCCTAGGTGTTTATTGTTTCTACATATGTCCCAAACACTCCACATGTTACACCTTCTTTGAAATTCTGTCTACTGAGTTGTTAATACTATGCCACGGTGACTTTAAACAAATCATTTTTATTTTCATTTTTTAATTTACTTACCATTACTATGGCTATCATAATGATAATTTCATAAGAGATTGTAAAGTCCAAATGAAATAATGCAAATAAAGATGATAATAAGTATTGATAAATTATAGATGATATTATAATCCCTGACACTTCAGCTCTTGCTATTATCCGTCAAGGCTCATCTCTTGTGACATTTTCTTTATTTCTCCTAGGCACTTCAAGTGAAATTTATCATTTCTCATACTACTTCCCATAATACTTGGTTTTTAACCGCTATAATATTTTTTGATTTTATACCAGATTCTCTGTCATGCATCTTCTCCATTACTTCAAGAAGTAGTCCTAGGCCAAGTTTTGTTAAATTTTGCTGTATTCCACTGCCCTACACAAAAATTTCAAGTATTGTGATACTTGAAAATTTAGTGCTATTAAAAACACACTATTAAAAGATAGTTATAATTGTTAGCATTTTTTGATCATCTATTATTTTTCAATGCATAGTCCTTGAAACAATTATTCTTGACAGTTTTAAAGGTCTAATATTATTATTCCTAATTTACATGTGTAGAATCTAAACCTTAGGGAAAAGTTATGAATCCAAGTCTACACTCTTAATAACTAACAAATTCAGTATTCAAACCTAATTATTGTCCGTCTGATTCTAAAATTCTTGATTTTCTGTTGCATCATGCAGTCCATCAATATGAGATCTATATATGATCATGGTTGATCCATTTAGAATAACAATGTATAAAACAAATATAATGGGAGCCATAAACATAATTCAAAGTTTTTCATTAGGTACATTAACGCAAGGTGAAATTAATTTTAATAATACATATGTGCATTCTCTGTCACTGAGTTGTGTCCAACTCTTTGTGACCCCATGAACAGTGGCCCACCAGGCTTCTCTATCCATGGAATTTTCCAGGAAAGAATACTGGAGTGGGTTGCCATTTCCTACTCCAGGGAGTCTTCCCTATCCAGGAATCGAACTTGTGTGTCTCATGTCTCCCACATTGGCAGGCTCATTCTTTACCATTGCACCACCAGAGAAGCCACTTAATCATAGAGTAGACTTTAACTCATTATATGCAAAACATTATCATTTAACATGTAATTAATCTAGAATTATTAATATGATATTTTAACCTCTTAAAAGAAAACATATATAGTCTTCTATTACAATAGCAGCTGTGTGTGTGCATGCTCAGTTGCTTCAGCTGTGTCTGACTCTTTGTGACCCACTAGGCTCTCAGTCCCTGGGATTCTCCAGGCAAGAGTAATGGAGTGGGTTGCCATGCCCTCCTCCAGGGGATCTTCCCAACCCATGGATCGAAACCAGGTCTCCTGAATAACAGGTGATTCTTTGCCACTGAGCCACCAAGGAAACCCCATAGTTAGAGGTTACTTTAGGGCAAATTTTAACCAGTGAGATGAAAATAGAATTCATTGTATGAAGCTTCTGAATAATAATTTGATAATTGGCATGGGAATCTTCTCCTTTTCCTTACTTCTTTATATGTAACTGGAAGAAAAACAGAAAAGAAGAGATCATCCAGGACATATTTGAACTGTTGAAAAAATCTCAAAATCCAGTTATTTTTTATCCAGTCCATCATATACATAGACTTCTCTGTATATGATGCTAAACACAATAGCTGAGTGAACGAAAAAGTAGTATTTGAGAAAAGACCTGAAGCCACAAGATAAGTGAATTCTGAGTACAGTTCTAAGCAGAGGAAACTATAAGGGAAAAGACCTGAGGGTGGAAAGGTATTGAAAGTGAATGTACCCAAATGTTTCAATTACCAATATCACATACCAAACTTCCCCACATTTTAGTGACTTAAAAAAGAATCACTTATTTTGCTCACAGATCTGCAGTTTGAACATTATTTGGTCAAGGTGATTCATCTTTGCTTCATGAGGAATTAGTAGGAATTGAGAAC
The DNA here is from genome assembly GCF_019320065.1 of Cervus canadensis. Taxonomy (NCBI): domain Eukaryota; kingdom Metazoa; phylum Chordata; class Mammalia; order Artiodactyla; family Cervidae; genus Cervus; species Cervus canadensis. The sequence continues at coordinate 39,370,758 of NC_057387.1, read as the reverse complement.
TTAGGACTGGAGTATCTGTTTTCGAAATAACATATCCACATGATGAGAGAACTCAACCGGGATTGTGGGTCATTATGTCTGTTCCTCAACGTGTGTGCTTTCCCATGTTCTAATTAAGTTTGCTTACAGTGTCTTGACTAGATCTTAAGAATGAACATTTCACAAATATTTGGAAAAAATTGTATTTCTTTTAGTGACCTAGACTTCTAGGTCCTATAACAAGCATGAATTCTGCTCTAGTCACAGTTCTATCCAGATTCCTAGGAAAGGAAACATACATTTCACCTTCTAATAGGAGGGATGTCAGTTCATCTTATGAGAAGATAAAATGGAATGAGAAGTGTTGTTGAAACTAGTTTTGGAAAATAAAGTGTGCCACAAAAATGAAATGAGAACTGAATTCACCAAGCTTGTGTCATGTGCTAGATGTCATTTTTTTCTTTTTAAGATTTTTATTATGTGAACCATTTTTAAAGTTGTTACTGGATTTGTTACTGCTTCTGTTTTATGTTTCTTTTCTTTTTTTGTGTGAGGCATGTGGAATCTTAGCTTCTCAACCAGGAATCAAACTTGCACCCCCTTCATTGGAAGGCTATCTTAACCACTGGACCACCAGGGAAGTCCCTAGATGCCTTGTTAAATACCAGAGATACCAAAGTAAACAGAAGAGACAAAAATCACTTGTCTTCTTGTGAGTTTTATATTCTAGCGAAATGAGTGAGTGATAGGGAATGATGGTAGGAGTGTAGATAGAGCCTGTCAAGACATGCTAAAAAATACCAGTTTTGTTTCCAAGTGTGATAGCTTTTATGCAGGGAAATGATATGGTCTTACAGTTTCAATATCACTCTACCTGCTTCTGGGTGTGCAGTGGAGGTGGGAGTAGGGAATGGAAATACCAAGAGCAGTTAGGAGGCCAGTGCAGCATTCCAGGCAAAAGGTGATGGGGTGGCTTAGATCAGAGTGATGACAGTGGATGTGGCAAAAAAGTTCAAGATATGTTTTCATGGTAGAGGCAAATTTTAGATTTTTGGATCAGATATCTACTGTGAGAGTAAGAAATTAATTAAGGAGAATATCCATTATCATTCTAGTTGGAGGAAGCAGGCAATAAAAATATAAGTAAAATATTTAGTAATAAGTTGCTTTAGGATTTAAGAAATTAAAATAGAGTTGTTAGAGGGGGATTCACTGAGAAAGTGACCAAAATAAAGATGAGGAGACATGGGGATGGGTAGAGCTATTATATGGAGGAAGACATACCCGAGAGAGGACATATTATTGGAAAACGCTCTGAAGCAAACAGCTGGAATGTTCCTCAACAGTAAACTGGCAGGATTGAGTGGCAAGGACGATAACTGTTAATGAGGGACCCTAATATGCAGGACTGTATCATGCTGGGGGGCATGGGGCATGCAGATGTAAGGACTTTATCTTTTAGTCTGAATGAGATAGGAAGCTTTGAATAGGGAGGTGACAAAAAACTAATTTATATTTTAATAAGTTCATTCATTTTTCTATAACAAGATTCAAATGAAGTAGGGAAAGGGTGGTAATCCAGAGATCAGTTAGGAGGCTATAGCTGAATTGCAGATTATTTTAAAAATTAATTGGACACTGGTACTGATGGAGGAGATGATGAGGTGGATACATTTCAGATTGTTTAGGAATGTGGGAGAGAGTTTCCTGTTAAGTGTGATTTGCACATAATGTTGGTTTTTGCAAATTTTCCGTGTTTTAATTTTTCTGAAAATATACCATAAGCTGTTGCTATGATGTACCACTCACACTTCCTTTAGATCCAAGAACCATTCTTCTAGGTAACACTGAATTTCTCTACAGAAATCATCCTTAGCTAAAGGGCTTATCTCACTGAGGCTTATGCCTTTCCCCCAGGGGAGGTTCATCCTTTGATTCAGCAAAAGGGCCATATCAAACATCATTACTTTGTTTTGGAACAATTATGAAGGACCATCCTAATTCCAGAATTGTGACCTCTATCACAATCCTCTATAGACAACTAGGCTTGTGTCGTATCTATATTACATTTCAACTTCCTCTGCCCAATCCTGATGTCTACTCCTTGCAAGTATTAATCCTTAGAGAAATCTCTAATAAGCATCCCACCTAATAATCTCTGCCTTGAAGTCTATTTACTAAGGAGACTTCTTATAATATAAAGTTCCTGGGGATTTGTTGTGGTGGTAGTTATTTGTTGTTTTTGTTTTCCAAGAGTAAATGTGTGAATAGTCAGAACCAAGCTAGTGGCATAGCCTTACTGAATCACAGGGGGCATTTCAGGATATTTGTATACTTAGAGTAATAATTCAGTAAAGACGGGAAAGTTGATTCAGGACAGTGAGGGATAGGATCTAGTGAAAAAATGAAGGGGTTGTACTGTGCTAGGAACTTAAACAATGTATTCCTAGTAATAGAAAAGAAGTCCGAGCACATAGCAAGATTTAGGTGGATGGTTGGATTTAGTGATAGGAGCTAATAGAAATTCACTTAAATTTACTTCCATTTTGTCTGTGAACTAGGAAGGAAGATCATTAGGGGGCCGTCATTATTGCAAGAAGATTTTAGAAATCTGAGGAGAAAGTAGTCTGAAAAAAGTAATTTTGAAGTCTCAGAGAATAAATGGACAAAGCAAATAATGTTTTATTACTGAATAGAATAAAATAAAATTTGTAGTTCTGTTTTCTTCCAGTCATATGCAGTTTTACAGATGCTAATGTGTGACAAGTGCAGAGTTGGAATTAAACACAGTTGGGTTTCTCTATGAGAATGTAATAAAGCAAGAGAGAAAATGAGAAGTTGAAAGTACATGAGAGGTAATGATTACAAATATGGATCAGAAGTTAAGCCCAGCAAAGAGGCAAGTGATTATAAGAGGGAAGGGAAAGAACATGGGGAAAATAATAAGATCAAATATGGTTCACAGTGAAGTCCTTAATAAATTTTAGAGTCAGTTTTAAATGATATGAGCTGGAAACATTGGAGACAGTGGTCATGGGAACTTTGAAATTTTGATTATGGAATGGTTACCATTATTGGTAGTGACAAGGACTAGGCTGTGACCACAGAAGGAAGTAGTTATAGTCTAGAAAATGTGGTATTTTGAGAACACGTCAAGTAAATGAGAGGTCTGTGTGTCATTGACAATTATGACAAGAGTCATGCTGGAGAAACTGATCAAGACCTAACATTTCAGATATTTTTATGTGACTGCAATTAGGAGGAGCTGATTTTTTATATGAAATTCACAACTGAATGGTTTTAAGGAAGAAATGGGAAAGTGGTTTGAAAATAGCAGTTAAAACAAGGAGAAAAATAACCTGGACCTATTGATATGAGTGATTTGGAAAAGCAAATACCTACTATCTGAGAATTTATAGGTTTTCTCACAGGAGAATTGGGCTTTGTTAAATAAGCTTTGTTAAAGAGAGGAGAAGAGAGGGGGTGGAGGACATAGATAATTGTACTCATGACATACTGTGTATGCCGAAGAGCAAGTGGAAAGTTTTTAGGTGTTGGAGTGTGGTGGAAATAAAGCTTAAAAATGGGACCATTTCGATAAACCAGTCTACAACCAAAACAACTTTTTCTTTACTTTTGTGATGCTGATGCCTAAAAATATATGATGACTTTTGCAGATATGAATATCATGGTTTAAAAAAAAAAATACATTTTTCCACCATGAACTGTCAACAAACTTGGTTCCTTTGGTAAACTTATGATGAACTTAGTATGTTTCTATACTCCTGCAGATAATCTTTACTACTAAACTACTTTTCTTTGATAAATGTTTTTGTCTCTTAGTCTCCCTTTCATTATGCGCTTTTCCTTGTTTCATAATAATCAGCTTATCTATGTATTATTGTCTCTCATGGTAGAAAAATATTTAGGGAGAAGGACATTTTACAAATAAATATTTAATGATACTTTTAGGAAAAGCATAGAATGCTCAGAGAATTTGATACAGATGTTTGCACAGAGTGGGGTCAAAAATTCAATCAATATCATAAATAGAAGCAGTCTGTGTAAAGAAAAGATGTCACCGTTCTCCTCCTCAAATTCATATAATTTATGTTGTGTGCTCTTCACTCTGAACTAATGGACAGATTAGTGCCCAAAAGACTCTGTTCCTGGGTATCTTCACTGCTCACACTGATCATGCTTACAGTGTAGTAAAACTCTTTTTCTGCTGACCACACATCTTTCAACCATATTATCTTAGACTGTCTCTTTGCAGTTTTAGATAAAATCAAGCAAATCTTGGCAGACCCAGAATTTTATATTTGGATCTCAATTTTCTCATTTCTGCCCCTATATGTAAATTTTATGAACTTAGACTTCTTTATCAAGAAGTTCACTGCGTATTTTTTCATAGTTTTTCTGAAATCATAAATAATGGACTTTCTGGGTTTGAACCTGGAAGTTTCACATGAGTTTCAGTTCCAAAAGATTGAATGTTTAATCCCTCAGGTTTTGTGTACTTCCACACTCTGTTATATGTCATCACACATACCGTAGCTGGCCTTAGAGGTGACAATGAAATGGTATTTGACCTTTAGCAAGGATGGTGGACATTTATAGTTTGCAGTATTCTAGAGCTACCAGTTAACCATGTAATACCCAGTACTCAAAACTATGAAACATTCAAAAAGCAGAAAGTAACTTTGTATGTAGAATAGTTTCAATAAACATGATTTGTTGATTGATTCAGCTATGATAATTATATGATCAAGAGTATAAAACTAATCATGACAATAATAATGTACAGTCAGATCATTTATGTTGGTGGTTCTCAATAGAAGTGGAACTGGTCTTGTTACCGAGTCCAATCTCCTACACTTTGCCATCTGACAGGCCAATAAATCAAGAGATAAGGTGTTGAGCAAGGAATAGTGACTTCATCTTGAAAGCCAGCAGACTGAGGAGATGTGAATTAGTGTCCCAAAGAACCATCTGACCTGAGTTAGAAGTCAGGCTTCTTTTAACTAAATGAGGAGGAAGTGTGGGTAGTTGTCATAGGCTTCGTGGTGCGAAGTGTGGGTAGTTGTCATAGGCTTCGTGGTGCTGGCCAGACCCCAGAGAAAATGTGGTCAAGCTTTATTCTTGCAGCTGTCCATGTAGATCTGGTTACAATGTTCCTGTAAACCTCCAACAAGAAAATTGTTACTTTCTCTCCTGTGACTTTTTGTCTGTATTTGAATGAAAATATGTTATACCTTTAAAGGTAAAGCCTGGGAAGCAGAGCTTTGAGAAAAGGCTAATTGTGTGTATTTCAGACTTTAGGCAGCATTGTTTTACAGAGGTGGAGAGCCAGCTTTACTAAGCACAGGAAACAGAACACGAAGATTAGAGCTAGCAGAGTAGATCCAATATGGATTCGTATTTGTTCTTCTCTGTTACAATTCCTAGGAATATTTTTGGAAACTTGGTACAGTTTTTATTGTCCCAATTACTGGAGAATGTTGCTGATAAGCAACCAAAGTTGCTAGGCCCCCTACACTGCTAGGACAGTCCTGCACAAGTGCTGAATGATATGAATCTATAATTCCTCTCCACATATAAGTACATGATATATTTGCAAGGTTTTACTATGCAGCAAATTTTTAAGAAATGCATATGATGTACAAATCCAGAAATATTTTAGTGTATTCTTAAACACTAAGTTGATATTTCAGAATATCACATCCCTGTCTACAACCCTGCTCACAGTATTTAGCACAATGCAATCTTCCTTCTTTTGTTGTTGTCACACTCACAGAAATTCAAAAAGTGACTCCTGTTGTAGGTGTATGATTTGACTACTGTAATGTATTAACAATAACTGTGGCTGAAAATTTCCATATAAAGACGATGTTTGAAATTACTTTATTGCATGACTCTTTCAAAGTATTTTAAGAAATGAACTTTAAAGGATGATATTATGAGGCAGTAATATCCAGAAGGATAGCTAACCTTGTTACTTCAGTGTGGTGTAAGCATAAAACTTGTCAATAAAGTAAGCTAAATTCAATCCTGTATTTTAAGGATCTCTGAAATGACACTTCTGCTTCTCTAAAGTAGAAGTTACAACTACTTGATTGCACCTTGTAATCATTCTCTAAACCCTTGATGTCAAGGTCACCATCAAGGCTGATTAAATCAGAAATATACATCGACACTCAAATATCAGATCATTCAACACTGTAGATAATTCAGATTCTCCAGGTAAATCTCTGCCAATGAAAGGATGCAAAAGCAGACTCTCAACGGAGACCATACCTGAGCAAAGTGTAGTTATATTTCATAATATAGTGTGTTCCAAACATCATTCATGCCTCCTTCATACTCAAAATTATCCAAATATCACCTACAATTCTAGGGGAGCTGTCTGACTTGGTTCTTCATATCTATATCCAGATCTAGACCTAGATATATATCAACTCCTATATATCAGAGTTCAATAAATGTCTTTTTTCCTAGAAAATGTCAAATAGTAAAGATTTAGAATTTGAGGGCCATCTGTTTTCTCCTTTTCTCAGTTCAGCAGTTGTACCATATAGAAAGCAGTAGAAAATATATAAATAACGATAACCCTACATGCAGGACAGAAAAAGAGACACAGATGTATAGAACAGACTTTTGGACTCTGTGGGAGAAGGCGAGGGTGGGATGTTCTGAGAAAATAGCATTGAAACATGTGTATTATCAAGTGTGAAACAGATTGCCAGCCCAGGTTGGATGCATGAGACAAGTGCTCAGGGCTGGTGCACTGGGAAGACCCAGAGGGATGGGATGGGGAGGGAGGTGGGAGGAAGGATCAGGATGGGGAATACATGTAAACCCATGGCTGATTCATGTCAATGTATGGCAAAAACCACTACAATATTGTAAAGTAATTAGCCTCCAACATAAAAATAAATGAAAAAAAATTTAAAAAAAGAAAAAATATAAATAAATTGATTGACTGTATTCTAATAAAACTATATACAAAATTAGGCAGCGGGCTGAGTTTGGTTCAAGAACAGTCGTTGCTGCCTCCTGATACAGACGCACACACACACACACACACACACACACACACATGCCTGAGCATTCGCTGTAGCTTATTTTTAGTAACATTCACAGATTTTTAAGATGTAGCTTGAATTTACCATGTACATACCCTTGTAAGTGCTGCCCAGAAAGAAATATAGTACATTTCCAAGAATGGTTTTGATGTCCACTTTCCTGAAATTAAACACATTAGACTGCTCCCTATTCACTTTCTTGACTATCATCATCTTTAATAAAAGTTTTTACTTCCCTCCTAGGTTCTTGATACTTGATATCAAGATAAAATGAATGAATTCTATGTAGTTTAAGTATCAAGTACTGGATAACATTTATGGTTTTTCTGTGTTCTGATGAACTATCTATACAAATCAAGAATCAGTTAATTACTCTGCTTTTTCCTGAGTGGGGTTCTCTACTGATAACCAAAGAAAGTACGGCCTTTATTGCCACTGTGTGTGTGTTGCATATGAATATTCGTTCAGTCTCTGTTAGGATACACTGTTTACATGCTTATGTTAGCATCTTGATGAGTAAACCTTGGCTAAAAAACAGACCTGAATTTAAGTCTCAATTTTACACTTACTAGAAATGATGTCTGTGATTAAGTAAACAGACCTGAAGAGACTTTATGATCTTGTAAAAGAAGAGCAGTAATTATTGCATTCTTGTTCATCTCACTTGGTTGTAAAAAGGATTTCATCTAGAAATGTATATTTGAGGAAAATGTTTGAACTTCCAATAAAATAAAATTATCTGGTGAAAAGCTCACTCTGCATAGTTTCTGGGCTTCCTTGGTGGCTCAGTGGTAAAGAATCTGCCTGCAATGAAGGAGACATGTGTTCAATCCCTGGATCGGGAAGATCCTCTGAATCTTCTGGATCTTTCCCCTGGATCTTTCCTTAAGTAGATAAGGAAATGGCTACCCACTCCAGTATATCTTGCCTAGGAAATCCCAAGGACGGAGGATCCTGGGGAGCTACAGTCTGTGGGCGACGCAAAGAGTCAGACATGAATGAGTGACTAAACAACAACAACATGGTTCTTATTTTTTTTCTGTCTCTTAAAATTACTTTTAATAGTTAGGCATGTAAATATCTTAGATATGTAGATAAGCTTGGACAGAAAATAAAAATACTCATTTTGTTATCCATAATCTAGTAGCTATTAAGAACCACTTCAACCTACACTTTCATTATTATTATCATCATATTTGTTAAGGTGCTTATTTGTATGAAAGATATGTTGCTTTTAATAATGCTTGTTCTGCTGTTTCTCTTCATATTTCTCTGAACATCTACTCAGAAGGCAGTTAAGTAGCCTTCATTTATCAAGAAGAAAGCTGCCTTCTTTACTATGTGGTCTCTGTGAGTTTCATTCCTGTACTTTCCAGGAGACCTCTATTCTGGTATTATTTGTTATGATGTAGGAAATCATTTATATAGCTATTTCTAAGAACCTCCTTGCCTGCTTCTAACTTTTAAACTAAAATCTTAACAGGTTGTAAAATTATTACTTGGTCACTCATATGTTTCAGTTTACTGGCCCAAACTTCAAAGTATTCATTATCCATTTACTCTACAAATTGCATTGGGTATCTACCAACATCAGTGTATATATGTTCTAACACCTGGGAATAAAACTATGATCAAAACAGACAAATGTATCTGCCCTTGTGCCAGTGAAGGTTTAGCTATGTTTTATTTGTAAAGCTGAACAAACAAGTAAGAAATAAGGAAATAATAAAATATATATAAGTCTCAAAGAGTTGGACACGACTGAGCAACTAAGCACAAAGTAGTGGCAAAAGTTACAGAGAAAAATAAAGCTGGGGAATCAGAGACAATCTTGGTGGGGATGGATTGGTGTGAAAGATTCCTATTTTACATCATCAGATGGTGGGAGAGAGCATTACTGATAAAGTGACATATGAGCAGAAATATGAGATTGTATTAGAATTTGCTGTGCTGGTATCTTTGAAAAAAATGTTCCAGGCAGAAGTAACAGACAGTGCAAGGGAGCAAGCCTGGCACATTCAAGGAACAGCAAAAAGGCACTATGGCTGAAACAGAGGCCAAAGTGGAGTTGGGGCACAGGTAGAGATGAGGTTGGACAGCTAGCAAGGAGAGGAGGCCAATTTTTTTTTTTTTTAATATTCTCACAGATGCTATTAGGAAACTCTGCTTTGATTCTCAGCGATTGGCCAAACCACTGGGGTGTTGTGAGTGAGAAGTGATATGATGTGATTTTTATCTTTAAGTTATTTTGACTATGTCATTAAATTTTATATAAATCAGTAAAAGTGTCTGTTAGGCTGTAGGGATGATTAGTTTGGGTGTGATAATCAGAACTGGGTCCCAGATGACTCTATAATTTTCAGCATCCTTCATACGTTCTTCTACAGGTGTAGCCACCCACATCAAAGATACTGGATTTCCAACCAGCATTCCTCGTACCTAACTGTTTTTATAAATTTTGGTTCGTGTTCATTTTATTTTCAGAAAGGATTTCCAGAAAGGACCAAACTCCTCTTCATTAGAAGAAAATAATGAAATAAAAGATAGAGCAACTAATAACATATACCTTCTTATTTATCTTCATTGAGTTCAACTGACTGTTAGATACAGGATGGACTAGAATAAAATTTGGGGATTTGTGCCTTTTAAATTATTATTGTTAGAAAACCTCCCTCCCTTCAAATTGTCACCATAAAACCAATACTATTACCAGTATGGGCGCATTGGATATATTCGGCAATCTTTTCTCTTGAATGATTGAAAAATATGTGAATACATGTATGAATAATAAACAAAAGCATTTTTCATTGCCTTCTGTGTCAAGTATTTTCCAGTTGTCCCTCCAGGGCTTCTCTTAAAGTTTCTGTCCCCTTGGGAGCTAACAGGTATAGATTGTATCCATTTCTGGAGGCCTGTGACTCTCTTCTGCATTCAGACAATGGAAATAAGAGGGAGGATGTATGGTAGGGGAAGAAAGTGACTTCGGGATACTTACCACCCAAGGTTAGTCCTAACCTTGAGAAGCAATCCTAAACTGATATTTCTCTTCATAATGGATCATTCTTCCTTTTAACAACGCTGGTCTACAGGATTCTCTCTCACTTACAATTTTATTAAACTCTTCTCATTCTTGTGGTCCTACAGATGGTGACGCTCCATGGCTGCTGCCTCTCTCTCGTGTGTCCCCTACACCCTACCCATGCCTCAGTAATGAGACTCCTTATTTATAGTTCCTCTTCAAATTATCCTCATTTGCCTGCGGCACCTGTCTTCTGTTAAGATTGTGACGAATACTCTATGGGTTCCACTGCTGCTCTGCACGGAGAAGGCAACGGCACCCCACTCCAGTACTCTGGCCTGGAAAATCCCATGGACGGAGGAGCCTGCTAGGCTGCAGTCCATGGGGTCGCGAAGAGTCGGATATGTCTGAGCGACTTTACTTGCACTTTTCACTTTTATGCATTGAAGAAGGAAATGGCAACCTACTCCAGTGTTCTTGCCTGGAGAATCCCAGGGATGGAGGAGCCTGGTGGGCTGCCGTCTATGGGGTCGCACAGAGTCGGACACGACAAAGGGACTTAGCAGCAGCTGCTGCTGCTGCTCTGCAAATACAAATACAGATGTTAAATGAAGGAGGAAGAATAGGCATCTTGATATCTATGGAAACATTTTGCTTATCTTATTAAACTTATTTTCCACTCAAATTGGCTATGACTTCCATTTTAGGGCACTCAAATGCTAATGGAACATTAACTCTTGAAACAAAATAAAGAGATCAATCTAATTCACTAATTTTCTAGGAGGAGAAACTGGGACAGAGTTTCCAAGTTTGGATCAACCTTGTCTGGAGTAGCTGGGAGACATTTGACTGATCCAAGTCACTGTTATCTGGCTTCTGCATTACAATCATAGCCTCTCAAATGGATTTCTCCCTTCCACCTCTGCTTGTAATGAATTATACTCAATTTCATGGGCAGAATAAAATCACTTTGTTCAAAACCTTCCAATGGTTTACCATTTCATTCTGAAGTAACACCAAAGTTCTTGAAATTATTACATGATCTAGTCCCCACTCCCCCCAACCCCACCCCAGGATCTTAGTAATCTTAGTTTCTCTCTCTCCTCTCCTTTATACCCTCTTCTTTGAACACTGGCAGGACCAACTATTTCTGTGAGTTTTAAGAACTTTGCCCTGAGTGAAAACTCTCTCTGCATTACGCCTTCACTGATACTGAAATGTCACCTTATCAAGAAGAACTCCCCTTCCCACTTAATTTAAAATACAGACTTTACTTGTGATATATAGGTTTATATATAGATTCTTTCCCTTTGAGCTGTTTTTTTTTTAATGTGCCACATTAATCATCTTATATACATTACATTGCATTTAATTGTCTATTTGTATTTTTTGCTCTATTCAAATAGTTCATCAAAGGCAGGGATTTTATTTTTTCCATTTTGTTCATTGCTGATCCCCAAAGACTACAGAATCAGTAGCACATAGAAGACACTCAAATGTTTGTTGAAAAAATAAATGACTTGCAAAGCCTTGTTTGTTTTTATGATGAGATAGTCAAGGTTGACAAGCAGTTGTATGGTTTTATTGAGATTCTTGTAAAGATAAAAGGACTTAGAGTATCTATTCATCATCTATTAGATTTTCTGTTATTTGCAGAATTACTACTATTTTACTGTATGACAGGTTTAACTATATATTATACTAAAGAATGAATAAAAATGCCCCACTTCTTGAGATGTAGCTTTAGAGAAAAAGGCAGCTGAAATATAATCAAGCAAGAGAGTATATGGGTCACACTGTCCATTTACTTATCCACAAATTATACTTGGATATATTGGCAATCATATGGCAGGAATTTAAATTGATGTTCACTTCCTTATTACATATATTTCCCACACCTACTATTATGTGAATATAATTACGATACAAAATTTGTATTGCAAGTAGGTAATAGAGAAAAGGAATATATTTTGTTCTCCAGGAGAAAGTCATAGGAATTCATTTTCTATTCTTTATTACAGAGTCAGAGATTTATAGTACTACTTACTGCATTTCATAAATCAGAACTTTGGAAGAGCAGTCTCTCTCCTAAAGGTATGCCTCATGGAATTAAGAAAGAACTATTAGCAAATATGTTGTGCAAAATGAAAGATTCTGGTATCCATGTACTTACTTCCATTGAGCCCTATAAATTCTGGAAAGAATCTTATTATCTAATGGGTTTGCACATGCTTCTTTTATAAAACTTGGATTTCTCATAATTTTTTTAAGTTTCATAGAAAACTGTATATTTCTGTTTTTATCTTCCTGAATGACAACAGAGTCAAGAATTTTATAAAGTGGGGCCTGATTTTTCTTTTAAATTTTATTTTGATAAAATTTCAACACAGAAATGTTTCTAAAATAGAACAAAGAATTCTGTATAACTTTCAACCAAATTTCTCCAAAGTTAACATTTTGCCATATTTGCTGTTGTTTTCTCTTTCCCTCTTTTGTTTCTATATCTCAGTCTGTGCACACATTACACATTTATACACACACTTATTATTTTCTGAATCTACCAAGTTATAGACATGATGCTCTAGTACTTGGATCTTAAATTTAGGGTTTAATAATCAAGGCAATGAAGCAGGAGAAGAATCAAAGGTTTTTTTTAAAATGTTTTCTCTGTTTATATATATGTAAGAAAGACATTGACATGCAATTTTATAGGAAGATAAATTTGAGAATAAAATTTTATTTGCATCTTTTGGTAACGTCCTGTATATGTACCCCATTCTGCAAATTGAGTGTACTGTTTACCCTTGGGAAGATTGTCTTTTGGGGCTCTCTTTGAATATTTATTTATTGTATGAGATAATGCCTGAAAACCATGCTATACCCAACTAAGGATGAAGGAGAAAACCACACTCAAATGAATTAAAGTCCTTTACCAATTACCATGTGGGAGGTCATATTTCCTTTGCCTCTTGCTCTGTTTAACTAGCTTTACTTGATGTCAGAAGAGATGAGCTTTAGTTAGGACTACCGAGTATCTTTACTCAATTCTTATTAGTAGTGCTTGATATGAACTTGTAGTTTTACTAGGGGATGCATATCTCTTCAGAGCACTGCTCATAACAATTATGGCAGACAGTCTATTTTGAATTCCACTTTTATTTTTAGAATTTCAACAACATATGCCATTGATCGTTAAACAGCCAATTACTGTGGCTAATGCTGATGATTTTGCTGTCCATTAAAAGAAGATATCGCACTTGAACCAGCAGAAAATCTAAATTGGCCACAACTTAAGATTGCACTAAACTGATTGAAATATAATTTATTTCCTTTCACTGGGCTTCCCTGATAGCTCAGTTGGTAAAGAATCCACCTGCAATGACGGAAACCCGGGTTCAATTCCTGGGTTGGGAAGATCCACTGGAGAAGGAATATGCTACCTCCCCAGTATTCTTGGGCTTCCCTTGTGGTTCAGCTGGTAAAGAATCCACCTGCAATGTGGGAGACCTGGTTTCGATCCCTGGGTTGGGAAGATGCACTGGAGAAGGGAAAGGCTATTCACTCCACTATTCTGGCCTAGAGAATTCCATGGGCTGCTTCCTTTAACCATGAAAATGATCTCCATAACTCTACTTCTCATTAAAAGAAAATATATCTTCTTTGATCTGTACTCTAAAATTAACTTTTTTTTGAGAAATATAATTTTTAAAAGATTTTTTTCAAAATTATTTGTAACTGGAGATCATCAGTATGTGTAGGAGGCCACAATGATAGAGGGATTCTGATGAAAAATAATATATGGTCCAAAAGCACCTGTGAATTTCATATATTTAAGAATCTAATATGAACTATGAATGACTGTTAAAGATTAAATAACTACAAATTCTACAAACTCTGCAACAAAGAAAGTTGGTTATCATATCTAGAACCATATGTAACTCTGTCATGGCTTTGAAAACAGATTTTTAATTTTCTTTTCAGTCAATTCCTATGTGTCTCCTCAGAAACATATTGGATATAGACTTATAACAGAAATGGTTATTTTTTGTGATCACTAAGATGATGTGAATGCATAAATTGAAGCATATTAGTGGGAAGTACTGCAAAGTGTTTTAATAATTATCACATTTAGGTACAAGTAAAAGAATACACACAATTATGTGAACCATTTCTCATTAATAAAAAATTTAAAATAAGGTAAAATAATCCCAAAACAAGACACTGTGAAGTAATTTATTGACCAGACTTTTGAAGATACTTGAGATTTTAGATATCAAACACAAGGGAAAATAAAATGTTAACTATATACAGGAGCAATAGGTACATAGAATTTCAAAAAAGGTAATGTGCAGATAGAGGTTCTCAGATTGTTAACATGAACATATTCCCACATTTTAAAATGTGACATAATTAATTATATAATTAGAAGTATCTTCTAATATAGTAGGTAAACAATAGTGATTGGATATAGATAATTAAAATGCATAAGTACAAAACTCAGTAACATGAGTAGAACTGCATTTTAGAAAATTTTTAATGATCCATAAGTTAAGGGTCACTTATGTGAAATGAATTGTCATATTTTTCACTTTGGTAGAGCAAATATGTTTGTACAAATGAAGATGACAGTGTGGTGAGTCAGAGCTTAACAGGATATTTGTTGACTGAAGAATTAGAATATATGTGAGAAATGACCTGTTTTGTATTGCTTGATTCTGTTTGCTAATATCTCTTCATATGCATAATTTTGGTTCAGTTTCTATTGACTATGTTCCTCTTTATATGTCACATTGATACATACTTCTTCACATGTCTACTAAGTTTTGTGTTCATGCTTTACATTGTCATATTATGCATTGAGTGCCCAAATTATTTTCTTCTCTTTTAGAATTTATAATTTTATTTGACTGACATTTAATTTATTTGTGTAGCATCTTGAACTTTTCTAGACTTGATTTTTAAATTTATATTTTTAGTGAAACATAACCAACATACTATAAAAAAATAATGCTTTCAAGTATAAAATTAAGTGAATTTTAGTATATTCTAAAGCTCTCTAATCATCACCAATATCAAAAGTTTCCATCACCCCCCCAAAAAGAAATCTCATATCCATCAGCAGCCATTTCTTCTCCCTCTCCCAGTCCCCGGCCAACACTCATCTTTCTGTCTCTATGTGATTTACCTAATCTGGACATACTACATAAATGGAAGTGTACAATGTGTGGCCTTTTATGTTTGATTTCTTACATAATATGTTTCAAGGGCCAGCCAAGTCATAGCTTATGCTAATATATTGTTATTTTTATGGCTAAATACTATTCCATTGTACAGATAGATGAGGTTGTGTTTCTCCATTCATCAATTCATAGGCATTTGCCTAGTCTGCTTTTCAGCTATTATGAATAAGCTGCTATTAAAATTTCTGTGCTAGCTTTTTGTGTGAGCATATGATTTCTATCCTCTTGAGGGTATGCGTGCAAGCCAAGTTGCTTCAGTCAGGTCTGACTCTTTGTGACCCTATGGACCACAACCTATCAGGCCCCTCTGTATGTGGGATTCCCCAGGCAAGAATACTGGAGTGGGTTGCCATGTCCTTATCCAAGGGTCTTGGGCATATACCTAAGGCCATATGCTAATTATATTTAACATTATTTGTTGTTGTTGCTCAGTCACTAAGTCGTGTCAACTCTTTGCAATTCCATGGACTGTAGCATGCCAGGCTCCTCTGTCCTCCACTATCTCTCAGAGTTTGATCAGATTTATGTCCCACTGAGTCAGTGACACTTTCTAACCATCTCATTCTGTGCTGGCCTCTTCTCCTTTTTCCTTCAATCTTTCCCAGCATCAGTGTCTTTTCCAGGGAGTCAGCTCTTCACATCAGGTGGCCAAAGTATTGGAGTTTGAGCAACAGTCCTTTCCAATGAATATTCAGGTTGATTTCCTTAAGGATTGACCGGTTTGATCTCGTGCATTCCATTGTTAGGAATGACCAAACTGTTTTCCAAAGTAGTGGCACCATTTTACATCCCCACCAACAATATAGAGGATTTCAACTGCCCATTCTCATCAACAATTGTTTTTATCTGTCTTATTGCAGAGCCATTCTATTCTGTGTGAAGTGGGATCTCATACGATTTACATTTTCTTAATAAGTTGAACATATTTTCATGTGCTTATTGGTTATTTGCATACTTCTTTGAAGAAATAACCATTCAGATCTTTTGCCCATTTTCCAATTGGGTTTTCCTTTTTACTGTTGACTTGTAAGAGCTTTTTATATATTATAGATTAGAGTCTTTAAGTATATGATTTGCAAACATTCTCGCTCATTATCTGAATTGTCTTTTCACTTTCTTGATGTCACTGGCTAGAACCTCCAGTAAAATGTTGAACAGAAGTAATGAAAATAAACATCGTTGTCTTGTTCCTGGTCTTAATAGGTACAATTTCAGTCTTTTACTATTAAGTGTGATGTTAGCTGGGGTTTCCCAATGGTGCTAGTGGCAAAGTACCTACCTTCCAATGCAGGAGATGGGAGAGACTTGGGTTTGATCCCTGAGTCAGAAAGATCCCGTGGAGGAGGGCATGACAACCTGCTCCAGTATTCTTGCTTGGAAAATCCCACAGACTCAGGAACCTGGCAGGCCACAGTCCATGGGGTTATAAAGAATCAGACACAGCTGAAGTGACTTCACATGCATGAACACATTATATTAGTTATGGGTTTTTCATAGTTGCCCTATATCAGACTGGGAATGCTCCTTTGTATTCCTAGAGAGCAGAGTGCTTTCACAAGTAGAGAGTGCTTTTTGACAAATGCTTTATTGTTGTCTATTGAGATAATAGTTAGATTTTTTTTTTTCTATTTTTGTTAAGATGGCGCAATAGATTGATTGCTTTTTAAATGTTGAAGTGACCTTGTATTCCTGAGCTAAATACTTCTTGGTAATAGTATAGAATGCTTTTTATATGTTGCTGGATGCAGTTTGGTCATATTTTGTTAATATATTATAAATATAATTCTACATTCTTATATGACATTTTTTCTATGCTTTTCTTGGTTTTTGATGTGTTTGGTTTTGGTATAAAGATAATGTTGACTTCACAGAATAAGTTGGTAAGTTATCCTTTCTCTCTTATTACTTAGAAAATTCTTTAAATATTTGGAAGAATTCAGTAGTGTATCCATGTAGGCCCAGGCTTTCTTTTGTTAGACATTTTTATATTGCTAACTTTGTTCCTTCACTTGTAATATTTCTAGTCAGATTATTTATTTTTTTTTTTAGTCAGTTTCTGTACTTTGTGTCATGCTCACAATTTGTTCATTTCATATAAATTACCTAAATTTTTGGCGTATAGTTCTTCATAGTGTTTTCTTATCCTTTTTATTTCTGCAAGGCTGATCTACTCTCTTCTCATTTATTTTTGATTTTAGTAATTTGAACCTTTTTATTGCTTCCTTTTGTTTATCTAACAAAGGTTTCTAAAATCTTTTTAACTAACTTACGTGTTTGTTGATTTTTATCTATAGTTTTTCTTTTATCTACTTTATTTTAACCTTGATTTTTAGCATTTTCTTTCCTATGCTGCTTTGGGTTTAGTTTGCTCTTCTTTTATAGTTCCTTAGGGAGGAATGCCGGATTATTGATATAAGATCTTTATTCTTTTTTGATATAGGTGTTTGCTGCTGCTGCTGCTAAGTCACTTCAGTCGTGTCCAACTCTGTGCGACCCCATAGACGGCAGCCCACCAGGCTCCCTCATCCCTGGGATTCTCCAGGCAAGAACGCTGGAGTGGGTTGCCATTTCCTTCTCCAGTGCATGAAAGTGAAAAGTGAAAGTGAAGTTGCGCAGTCGTGTCCGACTCTTAGCGACCCCATGGACTGCAGCCTACCAGGCTCCTCCGACGATGGGTTCTTCCAGGCAAGAGTTCTGAAGTGGGATGCCATTACCTTCTCCGGATATAGGTGTTTACAGCTTTAAATTTTCTTCCATTTTGGTTTTATCCTGTATGTTCTTTGCTGTGTTTTCATACTTTTTTTTTTTTTTTTAAGCTCAAAGCATTTTCCAATTTCCCTTGTGTTTTTTTGAACCACTTTTTATTTAGGACTGTGTGATTTAATCTCCACATATTTGTAAATGTATCAGATTTCCTTCTGTTATTAATATGGTTTTATTTCATTGAGATACATGATGTATTTTGTTTGATTTCAGTCCTTTTACATTTAATGAGGCTTGTCTTATGGTCTAACATTTGGTCTATCTGAACAATATTTCTTATGTACTTGAAAAGAATCTGTATTTTGCTGTTATTTTATATAAGCATACTCTGTGGAGTGTTCATGCATGTCTTTAATTCTAAACGGTTTATAGTTGTTGCTGAGATTTTCTGTTTCTTCATTGATTTTCTGTTTATTGTTCTATCCATTATTGAAATTGAAATTTTAAACTTTCCAACTATCAATGTTGAATTGCTATTTCTCATTCTAATTCTGTCAGTTTTGTTTATTGTCTTTTGGGCCTTTGTTGTTAGGTGCTGTTAGGTTTACAGTTATATCTCTTTGATGGATAGACACCCCCCCCCCCATTTTATAATTATAATTGTATTTCTTTGTCTACAGTAACAATTATTTGGCTTAATGTTTATTTTGTCTAATATTATTATAACTCCTTCAGCTCTCCTTTGATTACCATTAACATGGTGGTATATCATTTTCCATACTTTAATTTTCAAGCTTTATGTTTCTTTGGACCTAAACTATATATCTGATAGAAAGCATACAGTTGAATAGTGTTGTTTAATCCATTCATTCTTTTTTTCAATATCTTCCCCTCTCAACCTCTACTAGCTCCTTTTGTATGTTAAATTTTAACTTCTGCAGATTTAAATTAATTTCTTAATTTATGATATTTTATCACTTTTTAATGCCAAAGTCATTTCAATAGTTTACAAAATTTTTAATGTATATCACTTCATCCCTTCCACTCCCTCTAGCCATTATTTGCAAGTTATATCTTTATACATTGCAGGTCAATAGATATATACTTTTTTTGTTAAATTTTTATTCACTTTTAAAATAGGCTGTTTTTTAGAGCAGTTTTATATTTACAGCAAAATTGAGTGGAAATTACAAAAAGATTTATAATCATTGCTTAATGCAGCTATATTTTAGGTCAGATAGCAGAGAAAAAGTATTTCTAACAAAAAATGCATTGCACCTTTTTATGTTTACATATTAGTTATCTTTAACTCTGTGCCTTTTATTTCTTCATATAGATTCAAGATATCATCTAGTGTCTTTTCAAAACTATGTAGCAATTATATATCAATAAAATAAATAAACTCCTGGAATTTAGTGTTCAGTCTACATAGTTCTCTTTAGCCTAGAAAAACAGAATAGTGACTGTAAATTGCCACATTTAATTTCTTATGTGTTTACTGAGTAAATCAGTATGCTACTTTATGATATTTTTAACTATTACTGATAACTTGGAAAATTTAAGTGAGAAAATATTTCTATATGATTTATATATTTGTCTTGTGCAAACAAATATAGTTAAAATAAACTATGGAATTATGAACAAATAGAAGGATGGCTAAACAAATATGATGTGAAACAACCACCAGATATCTGCTAAGCAAGAAATCGAGAGCAGGGCTTCCCTGGTGGCTCAGTGATGAAGACTCTGACTGCCAATGCAGCAGACATGGGTCTGATCCCTGACGTGGAGGACCCCACATGCTCTGGAGCTAATAAACCTGTGAGTCGCAACTACCGACCCTGCATTATAGAGCCAGGGCATCGCAACTCCTAAGCCTGCCACTACAACTGCTGAAGCCTGTGTGTCTAGAGCCCATGCTCTGCAACAAAAGAAGCCCCCGCAGTGAGAAGCCAATGCACCACAACTGCAGAGTAGCCCACTTGCCACAACTAGAGAAAAGCCCAAACAGCAGCAAAGACCCAGCACAGGCAAAGGTAAATAAATAACATTATTTAAAAAAAAAAAATGTTTAATTTAGAAAGTGAAAAGGAAGCTAAAGAAATTTCTAGCATTTTCTAATAATATATTTTAAAATGATTTCAGAATAAAATGAAAAAATGCGTTAGGGATGAAACATCATAGTTTTAATATTTTAACATTGAAACTCTACTGTGTAGGCTATTCATGAAAGTATTATAAAGCACTGGAATAATATATCAATCAAATGACAACAGTGTACTAATAAAACCCTCAGAACTGCAGGTAAAATTAGAATGGCCAGTTTGATGTCATCAATTGCAATCAGTTGGACTTAATTATATAACTTTTTGTAAAAAACAAATCAATATACTATTTTATAACCTTAAAATGAATATGTTTTTAATGTAACTACTGCTTTAAGTCCAAAACTTAACTGAAATGGAAATGTTGGAGCTTGTACCTGGGTTTGGTGCAAAATTGATCTTAAACCCTTTAATTAGACATTTTTATTACATAACATAATTAAATAATAGTGTACCTTTCCAATTTTCTCAAGTCATCTATTTGTTTTCTTTTGTTTCTTATTCTGAAATTAACTTTTCTGACCAATCTTAAGTTATCACACTTTGAAATACTAAGTTATCTTTTTCTGGAGACACTAAAAATCAGTAACCATTTGACATAAAGTACAGCTTTTCTATTCATATAAACTGTCCATAAATAAATGTGTTAAATAAGCTTTCTCATGTTATAAAGTAAACATGCTCAATACAGTTAAAGTTCACCATCAACTCCCTCCCTATATCTTTCAGTGTCTTACTATCAAAAAGGAATATTATTTAAAGGTATTGATCTGATTGTTCTAGCTGTACCAATTTTAATACCAAGGACTTTACCTGAAAGTTGCAGTCTTTTTACAATAAGCAATCACAATACGCAGACCTCCCTTCCTAAGATAATATATGGATTTGTTTCTAAAGGTCTTATTTCCCTTCTATCTCCTGCCACTTGAACCCATACTTGGCAACTCATTCTCATACCAGGCCTGGCTTCATGAGCACATCTTATTCCAACCTGCTTTCTTGCTATATGACTGTTAGTTTGCTAGGTGTCACCATAGATTCTAGGTATTTATTAATATATAGATCTTCAGTGTCCACCTATTATTCCTTCATATTACATTGGGAACTTTACTTCATATCATTTCTAGCCTCCTGCTTGGTTCCTGCAGAGATTTTCTTTTTCAGAACTTCAAGGTATTGAACCTCTGCTTTAATGTTCTTCTTGGTTCTGCTCTCTTTTACATATTCTCTTTGCAGGCTTTGACCAAGGTCTCTTGCTTCCTGCATGCTATATCTTTTTACCATCTTCCCTTTTGTAGTGGAAACACAACTGTGGAAATGAACTGCTGTTATTTAAGCTTTGGACACAGCCTTATGTTAGAAACTCAGAATCCTTTCATCTCTAACCATGTCATATGTTACTTTTTAATGTTTCCATGTTTCTTACAAATGTCCTTCATTTATTGATAATACAAATGTTAATTTAACTTAACCCAATTCTTTGTTTAATGTCTAAATGAAATATAATAATGTAAATATAATATAATAAAACATATAAATAAAATATAATAATGACATCAGATACATTGTAGGCACATATATTAAAGATTAAAGAGAGTAGGATGCAGTATGAGTTTTCTTAAAATTCTCCTTTAAGAGAAATTCTAACTCTATGTTATGTGTATGTGTATGTGTGTGTGCATTTGTGTCCAGCCATGTCCAACTCTTTGCTACCCTATAGACCATAGCCTACCAGGATCCTCTATCCATGGAATTTTCCAGGCATGAATACTGGAGTGGGTTGCCATTTCTTTCTCCAGGGGATCTTCCCAACCCAAGGATCAAACCCACATCTCTATGCTTCCTTCATTGCCGGGTGGGTTCTTTATAACTAGTACCACCCGGGAAACATCTTATATTCTGTAACTCAATTCCATTTTTCATATTATTTCAGTTTTTGGCCTTGGTATTATAACTTTTGGCTTGGAAAGTGCATATTTTTATCCAAATGTTTATTTTAGTTCTACCAAATTACAACTATTATTGTTTTCACTAGGTGCCATAATTAACATAGTTATAGCAAATGGGCAGCATAACCTTAAAGGAAGCAAATGATGATTACTTATTCATTCATCATACACTCATTCATTTATTCATTTTTCTTATGGAGCAGTAGAATTAGGGGCATGGATGACTGTGGGAATGTTTTACAGCCCTGCTGAATATCAGAAGGTGGTAAAGTAGGGAATGTTGAAATGAAAAGATAAATAAATATGGTCATTATATTGAAATGAAACAAGGATAGTAGGTGACAGTCACTTCTGCAGCATCTTGCCAGGGTCAATTTATGTGAAATAAAGACAACTCAAAGAGAGTGAATATGAGAACCCTGTAAGGTAAACTATATTCTTGCTTATTCTGAAGGAAGAATCACGCTATGCAGGTGAACCATTTGTAAATATCTTTGCCTTTAATTTGATTATTTCTTTGCTGTAACTGTTGCTTTTTTTTTTAATTCATCTTTTTGTACCACACCTTATCTGAAAGGCTTTTGTTTTATTTTATATTTTCTTTTACTTTCTTAATTTTAAAGGAAAGTCTCCATAAAGCATGCATTAAAACATAGATTCCCAAAGCTTCATTCCTATCCAGTCTACGCTGGCCTGAAGACTAATGGTTGGATGACTTAACTTGGCTGGTGAATGATAGTAAAAAGAGATTGGTCAAATTAGCTTTGGACCTTCCTGAGAACTTCTGTCTAGTTAATTCACTAAATAAGTTCACTTTGCTTTGTTCAGGTTTGGGGGTCAAGGATGGTCAAGCCACTGAACCTAGACCTTTTCTGTTCTCTGAGTGGAAAAAGATGCAATATATCAGTTCAGTTCAGTTCAGTCGCTCAGTCGTGTCCGACTCTTTGCGACCCCATGAATTGCAGCAAACCAGGCCTCCTTGTCCATCACCAACTCCCGGAGTTTGCTCAAACTCATGCCCATCGAGTCGGTGATGCCATCCAGCCATCTCATCCTCTGTCGTCCCCTTCTCCTCCTGCCCCCAATCCCAAAACCACTGCAAAAACCATAGCAATATATAAACACATACTTTTTACCAATTTGAGGTTTTTAGTACCAGTTTCCTCTTTGTCATGTGTTTGTCTATTTCAAAGTGACTACCTCCTCCTGGAAGACCTCACACTTTCTGTATGAAGTCTCACTATAATCTTAAACTTGGTTTGAGAAAACACTATAGATATAGACATAAAGTTAACCTAAAATTAGCCATAAGCAGAACTCTAGATATATTACAATTGATAAATTAATGCACAAAGAGGAAACATAGAAATTCAGTAAACCATATTCAAAAAATCAATAATCAACTTTTAAAATGTGAATTGTGAGGCCTCAGAACAAAATGCTTACTCCAAATCAGTCGTGTTTTTCAGACTGAAATTGTCTGAAGCATGCCAAAAGTATATACTTTTCTTGACTCAGCTTCACTTTCACCAGTCAATTATACTTTTTTATTCCCTCAGCTTCTTTTCTGACCTCCTGAGTGAACAGCCCCCTTTTTCAGAATTAACCATTTGTATGTCTTCTTTGGAAAAAATGTCAGGTCTTTTGCCCAATTTTTAATTGAGCTGTTTTGGTTTTTTATATTAAGTTGTGTAAGTTATTTATGTATTTTGTATCTTAACCCCTTAACAGATATGATTTGCAAACATTTTCTCCCACTTGGTCGGTTACCTTTTTGTTTTATTAATGGTTTCCTTTGCTATGTAAATGTTTTTAAGTGTAATATGTTAACAGTTGCATTTGTTTATTTTTTGTTGCTATTATTACCTGAGCATATGGGCCCAAGAAGATATTGCTAGGACAGTTATTGGAGAGCTTACTGCCTGTGTTTTTTTCTTGGAATTTTATGATCTCAGGTCTTATATTCAAGTTTTTAATCCATTTTGAATTTTTTTGTATATGATAAATAGTGGTCCAGTTTCATCCTTTTGCATGAATCTGTCCACTTTTTCCAATAGCATTTATTGAAAAGACTGTTCTTTCTCCATTGTGTGTTCTTGCCTGTTTTCATGTGTGAGTTGCTCAGATGGTAAAGACTCTGCCTGCAATGCAAGAGATGCGGGCTCCATCCCTGGATTGGGAAGATCCCCTGGAGAAGGAAATGGCAACCCACTCTGGTATTCAGGCCTGGAGAATCCCATGGACAGAGGAGCCAGGCCAACTACAGTTTGTGGGGTCACAAAGAGCTGGACACGACTGAATGACTAACAGTTTCACTTTCTTTCACCACTAAAATAGAAGCTGCAGTTGTTAAAATTTATAACAATGTATATACAATTGATAAATATGTTAAAGTTATTGAACCATAATATTTTTGGATTAAGTGGAATTGAATATCAGATAGCATGCTAGTATAAACTTTCATTTTGTTTTTAATTTTGGGCTGTGTGGAACTACTTTGTATATCACAAAAGTGTTTTGTAATGATATTAAAATTGTAAAGATAAAAGGAATATGATGATTTCTCACATTTCAATGCTGTGTTCAAGTTCAGTAAAAATGCTCTTTTTTAACATTAAATTTGAGGTTAGGAGGTTCACACAAATCATTTCCTTGTCATTTTAAGTACTTCAACAGTTTTATGAGTTAGATAACATAGTTTGTATTTCATAACTTGCTTAGCTGGTTTTAATTTTTTTAATCAGGAAAGATTTATATCACTAGGAACTGTGTAAGGGAAAAGCAGTTACTCAAGATACAGAAACTAAGTAGAACTAAGATGCTTGACAATACCATAGTCAACTCCATAAAACTTCCTTGATAGTAAGGTATTTTTATGATTCACATGATATAAATGTTGGTGTAACAGAATTAAAAGAACACTTAAATTGCCCAGAGAATAATAATTAAAGATGGTAGGAACTTTCTTCATGAAGTTTTTATTATTCTAGAATACTTCTCATATTTAATGTGGTTTATATACTGAGTGATAAACAGAATGGTCTGGGGTACTTATACTGACTTATTTCTAAGTTATAAATTCATCAGCTATTATAATCTGCTTTATCTGAATAATTCTATTATATTTAAAGTATTGTAAATAGTGTTTACATCTACTTTTGAACAAGTCAGATATTTTGCTGTGTTTAATTTATGTGAATATTAACTTAATAAACTAAATATAGATATTTCTGTTGTCATATCATGAAACATGGTGATTAAATGCTTTGGATGATTCCATTAGGTTAAAAATATATATTATTAGTATTAAACTTTAATAGGCTAACAAAATAAATTCTATGGTTATCCATGACAGTTGTTTAAAGTAGGTTGAAATCTAAATTTGGCTTCACACCAACACCACAACTGCCAACTTATTTTCAAAATTCTTCCAGAATGTTTCCACATAGAATGTTTATTTTTAATCTAAATTCATTGTCTTTATCTGTATTATTTACTTACCGTGTCAGGTTAAAAATTAGCCTCCAACTAATAAAAATAAATGAAAAAAAAAAGAGCTAGACAGAATTGTGTACTTTTGAGTTTGTGTATGTGTTTAATGATAGAAAAGGATAGTGTTTTTGAAATATCCTTCGCACTTTAAAATTAAAATCTCAATGGATAATTATGATAATTAAGTGATACTGTGATAATCACCATACTTTGGGGGTGTGCAAATCATTACTGTTGAAATGTGCACTTGGATCTTAAATTGTTATTAATAGATTATTATTGGAGAAGGGAATGGCTATCCACACCAGTATTTTTGCTTGGAGAATTCCAAGGAGACTGGTGGGCTATAGTCCATAGTGTCAAGAAGAATTGACTCAAAAAGATTTTTTAAGGCAAACAGTGATTAAGCAACTCAAAATAACAGGTTTGCAAAGGATTAAATGACTTCAAATATGATTTTGATAAAGTTACATTGATTAATAAAGCAAAACTGGAGGAAAATACAGGCCTTAAAGGAAAATAACAGGCATGGACTATTACCTAGACTTTATTTGTTTAATAACAATTTAGTCTCAAACATTTCAATATATATTTGGTAGTAGCATATCAAACTTTTATTCAATTAATGGACATCGAAAATACTGAGCATATACTAACTTTTATATAAGTTCTTGCAAACAAAAATATATGTTATGATGGGAATATTTCTGTTATTGACATGTGAACTTGAGTTATAAACTTGAAAGCTAAGTAAATATATTAGTTGGAATATTTAGGGGTTGGTTGTAAGGGAATAATAGATTCTACTATGTGTCAGATTCCACTAAATGATATGTTGACCTCACCATTTAAAGCTCACCTTGTAATCCTGGCAGATATCTTGATTCCATAGTTTTGAATATAAACATAATAATAATAGTTGTAGATTTTCATTAACAACATAATCTCTCAAACAGTGCTAAGAAATTGTTTAAATATATTTTCACTTTTATTATGTAAAATTGGAGTTTATGATAGTGAATTATTTTTGGTATATAATTTATTATAAAATTTGACAATTGAACTTTTTAAAATATAAAGTTTATTATTTATAGATATTATTCCCATTGCTTATATATTTATACTATATTAATTATACTGTATTTGCTGTAAAATGTTGCTGTAAGCACCTTTGACAAATGACTACATTTGTGCCTTTTGTTTTACACTTTTGTAAATTATATATCATTCAAAGTCAGCAATCTAAATCTATTTCTGACAAATTTTAAACTTTTTTCAGAAAAATAAAACAAATATTATTCAACCAAAAATCGGGCACCTTTCTTCAAACAGCCATGACACAGACTATACAAAAATATAACTGTATTTACATACAGCTTTAATTATTTTAAAATTTTTCTTTATTTCTTTCTTCATTTAGAGTTTTATTAGGTACCTAAGGGCTTTCTAAATTTTATTATTTTTTGCCAGGTAACTCTGTCATAGCAATGCTATTGTTTTTCCAGTTTATAACTTGCCTAGTAATGCTTTTAGCAATCTTGCTTCTCACTTACTGCCTACTGCTTTTGTATATTCTTTTTCTAAAAAATTAAGTTGAATTTACTCTTAATCTTGTATACTATTCGTTTCTCTTTTATTTATTCTCTCTCCTTTTCCTAAGAACAGCATTTGGGCTTATGAGTTCCCACTTAGTATAGAAAATTACTTTGACGGAATATTGTTATACACATCCTCCTCCATTCAGTTATGTAATAAGTTGTTTGATACGATAGTTTTTACTTCTGCTCTGACTCAATAAATATTTAGTATGGTGGATTTGTTCCTAAGTGATTTCAGTGTTGCAGGTGAAGGGGTTGTGGGATTTACTCAAATGTTTGTATTAGCATCTAGAACCATTGCATTGTGGTATAAGCATACATCCTATGCAATTTCTTATTTCTGCAATAGGCTGAACTTTTTGGACTAGTTAAATAATAATTTAAAATGTGTTTAATGAGCACTGAAGAAAAATTTCTATTCTCTGTATTTAGTAAGTTCCAATGAATTTGTCTAATCGACTTTTAATTCCTCATTGCCTAGAGGACTGCTAGAGATATAGGAGGCAATTGATAAATAATTGTTGCCCGAATGAAGTGTACATAAATTCAGCTATTTAAGTTTAGAACATATATGAATGTATTTCAGAAATTTGTAACTTGGAATAACAGATTCAAGAAATAGGAAGCATAAAATCCTGCCAGTCAGAATGCGAAAACTAAAGGTTCACTTTATTTAATTAAGATCAAATAATGAACAATGCTTGCATTTTGTCTTGTTTTTCTTATGACATGAAGTTCACTCACAAAGAAAATTAAAATTGTGGTGGAGTCAAGTTTAAATTGCATCTTGATTGACTACTTGAGGGATATTTTTCATTTAGAAGGCTTATCTAGAGTCAATGCACTGTAGTTAATTGATTTCCATGACATATCACCTATTTCCAAATATGTAAACATTATCTATTAGTAAATCCAAAATACTAGCATAAATCTCATTCCCAGTTTTGCATGGCAGCATTGTTCACTGTGATTACAGTGAATTTTCAAAACTATTTATATTAAAATATGGCTTCTTTTCTATGATAAGTACTCATCTCTTTGATAGTTTATGAGGTCAATTCAACTTTAATAACTTATTTGAGGTGACAGAATATATCAGTGTTGACAGGATTAATAACTGAGGTCTTTGTGTCCAGGACAAAGGATTTTCCTGTAGTAATAGAACTTTCTAATTTTCCATTGAAATTCATGACATTAAATTCTTTGTTATAGCAACTGCTTCTGTTGTCAAAAACATGAGAAAATGACTTCAATATAGATTCAATAACACAAAATTAAAGGATAAAAAAATGAGAAGCATGTTGTTACATTAAAGATTCTTTTCATAATTTCATTTTTATATCAGCAAGTTAACATCATGTATTTTTTCAAATGCAAAATACGAATACTTATTCATATATGTATAATATAAATAATTATAAAATATATGATATATACCTGGGAAACAAGCTTCTCAAAGGCAACATTGTATGTTGAGATAATCAGTAAATGTAGTATTTAATCAAAGCTAATTTAGTTTCTGAAAAGAAACATATATTTGTCAACAAAATATTTTAAAATAAGTATGTAGGGAAGTATAGGAACCAATTTATATGCTATGAACCCCAACTTTCTCAGTGGATACAACCACCACAAATAATAATTGAGGAAACCAAGGAGAAGATTCTAGTAGTCTAGTTGTCCTAAGTCAGGATCTATCAATTTATTAAAAGACATTTGTGCTCAGAGATAGCTTACCTGGAAACACACCAAACACTGGGACCTGCAGGACAACTTGTACAAGTGCTGTCTTAGGGCAGGTACCAAGAAAAATGAGTCCAAATTGCCTTACCAAAAAATATAGAGGCAAGGAACACCATCTTTGAAATGTGAAGGTCTTGAAATAATCATGACCATCTTGCAACAAGAAATAAGTTGTACAAACTGAAAGCCAATGACTTTTCTTGCACATGTCAGAGAATAGAGATCACAAAACAAACACCCACATTGAAATCCTGAGAAACAGGCAAATATGAAGAACCAGAGTTGGGATCACTTTAGCTGGAGTAGGAGCGCTAGAGCCATAAACTGGTAGGTACACCTAAGCAGTAACATTGACACAGTCAGAGAGGCTGCTTGGAATCCAGTGGATGTGAAAATCTCCTTGAAACCACAGACTAAGGGTAAGTCTCACTTTGTGGATTCTACTTCCAGAAACCTTACAAGATTCTCACCAGAATGAGCCAAAAGGAAAATCACCTCAGGTCTCTGGCAAGGGAGGAGAAAATAAACCATTTGAAATATGACCAGCACATTCTTCATAATAAAGGCCAGCTTTCCAGGGAAAAAGATTTTTACAGAGACTTATCAATGTGGGAGACCCAGGTTCGATCCCTGGGTTGGGAAGATCCCCTGGAGAAGGAAATGGCAACCCACTCCAGTACTCTTGCCTGGAATAACCCATGGACAGGGAAGTGTGGTAGGCTACAGTCCATGGGGTTGCAAAGAGTTGGACATGACTGAGTCACTTCACTTATCTCATCTGAGGGAAAGCACATTTCCCGGACTTTCTGTTTCTCCTAAGATATGAAAACAAACAAAAAAGCAAAAGAAACTCTTGTGAAAATAACAAACCAAGAACACAGATCAATTCAAACACCGAAATTTAAGCATAAGATTATAGAATTCTTTCCCATCCCACTTCTTAACAAGACTAAACTATAATAACAATAGATTACAATGGAAAGAGCTTCAAGTCTCAACCTGTATTTAAGGCATCCTAAAGAAAACCAAAAGACAACAAGGGAGACAAAAAGAAGGCCACTAGAGAAAAATGAAGCCCCTGGCACCTACCGCTGCAGCAAACATTAAACATTCAGCCCAACAGAAGCAGAGGATATTAAGAAGAGGTGGCAAGAACTGTACAAAAAGGAACTTCACAACCCAGATAATCACGAAGGTGTGATCACTCACACTCACCTAGAGCCAGACATCCTGGAATGTGAAGTCAGGTGGGCCTCAGGAAGCATCAGTACGAACAAAGCTAGTGGAGGTGATGGAATTCCAGTTGAGCTATTACAAATTCTAAAAGATGATGCTGTGGAAGTGCTGCATTCAATACGCCAGCAAATTTGGAAAACTCAGCAGTGGCCACAGGACTGGAAAAGATCCGTTTTCATTCCAATCCCAAAGAAAGGCATTGCCAAAGAATGCTCAAACTACCACACAATTGCACTCATCTCACACGCTAGTAAAGAAATGCTCAAAATTCTCCAAGCCAGGCTTCAGCAATACATGAACTGAGAACTTCCAGATGTTCAAGCTGGTTTTAGAAAAGGCAGAGGAACCAGAGATCAAATTGCCAACATCTTCTGGATCCCTGAAAAAGCAAGAGAGTTCCAGAAAAACATCTATTTCTGCTTTATTGACTATGCCAGAACCTTTGACTGTGTGGATCACAATAAACTGTGGAAAATTCTGAAAGAGATGGGAATACCAGACCACCTGACCTGCCTCTTGAGAAACCGGTATGCAGGTCAGGAAGCAACAGTTAGAACTGGACATGAAACAACATACTGGTTCCAAATAGGAAAAGGAGTATGTCAAGGCTGTATATTGTCACCCTGCTTATTTAACTTCTATGCAGAGTACATCATGAGAAACACTGGACTGAAGGAAGCACAAGCTGGAATCAAGATTGCTGGGAGAAATATCAATAACCTCAGATATGCAGATGACACCACCCTGAAGGCAGAAAGAAGAGGAACTAAAGAGCCTCTTGATGAAAGTGAAAGAGGAGAGTGAAAAAGTTGGCTTAAAGCTCAACATGCAGAAAACTAAGATCATGGCATCCAGTCCTATCACTTTCTGCAAATAGATGGGGAAACAGTGGAAACAGTGCTGACTTTATTTTTCTGGGCTCCAAAATCATTGCAGATGGTGATTGCAGCCATGAAATTAAAAGACACTTACTCCTTGGAAGGAAAGTTATGACCAACCTAGACAGCATATTAAAAAGCAGAGATATTACTTTGCCGACAAAGCTCCATCTACTCAAGGCTATGGTTTTTCCAGCAGTCATGTATGGATGTGAGAGTTGGACTATAAAGAAAGTTGAGTGCAGAAGAAATTGATGCTTTTGAACTGTGGTGTTGGAGAAGACTCTTGAGAGTCCCTTGGGCTGCAAGGAGATCCAACCAGTCCATCCTAAAGGAGATCAGTCTTGGGTGTTCATTGGAGGGACTGATGTTGAAGCTGAAACTCCAATACTTTGGCCACCTGATGCGGATCGCTGACTCACTTGAAAAGACCCTGAAAAATTGGGAAAGATTGAGGGGAGGAGGAGAAGGGGATGGCATAGGATGAGATGATTGGATGGCATCACTGACACAATGGACATGGGTTTGGGTGGAGTCTGGGAGTTGGTGATGGACAGGGAGGCCTGGCGTACTGCGATTCATTGGGTCGCAAAGAGTCAGACACGACTGAGTGACTGAACTGAACTGAGCTGGCACACTAAAGGCCTACTTACCTTAGCTTTTGTCACCTGCTATATTACATGTACTTTTCAAAAAAATATTGCAAGTCATGCTAAAAACAAGACGAAAATGAAAACCCAATGTAAGCATCAGTACTTGACTCAGATATGATGCAGATTTTGCAAAGTAGTAAAACATGCAAGATATACGGAAATTGTAAGCAGAACGATGGACACTCTAAGAAAGAATCAAAGAAACTTCTTGGAATAAAAAAACACTGTAATAGAAATGATAAATACTTTTGATGGACTTATCAGTAGACTGGACAAGGCTGAGGAAAGAATTAGTGAACTAAAAAATATGTTAATGTTTTCCAGAATTAAAATGCAAAGGAAATGGAAAGACATTAAAAAAATATCAGAATATCCCAAAGTAGTGGGACATATGAAAAGAGTAATTCACTTGTAATTGGAGTACAAAATGAGAAAAAAGATAATAGATATATTTGAAGTGATAATGGCTGAATACTTAAAACAAATTATTGACAGAAGCCTATCCAGAGACCTAAGAAGCTCAGAGAACAACAAACAGTGGTATAGATACCAAATGTCTACAACTAGGTCTATCTTAGGTAAACTATAAACAACCAGAGATGAAGAGAAAATTTTTAAAAAAGCCAGAAGAGTAAAAAATCACATTACTTATAAAGGAGAAAACATAAGAATTAGAGCAGAATTGCCAGAAATCACGCAATCAAGAAAAGAGTGGAATGAAATTTTAAGGTGTTGCAAGAAAATTCAAAAATATGCAATTTTGCATAATTGAAATGCATTCAGTTCCACATAAAGAGATGAATAGGCAGGGTACAGAGGATTGTTAGGGCAGTTAAACTACTCTGCATGCTAATATAATGGTGGATACATATCACTGTATGTTTCTCAAAATCCATAGAATGTACACCACCAAGTGAAATGTGAAAGTGTTAGTCACTAGTCGAGTCTGATTCTTTGTGACCCCATGGACTGTAGCCCGCCAGGCTCCTCTGTCTATGGAATTCTCCAGGCAAGAATACTGGAGTGGGTAGCCATTCTTTTCTCCATGGCATCTTTCTGGATCCAGGAATCAAACCCAGGTCTCCTGCATTACAGGCAGATTCACTATCATCTGAGCCGCCATAGAAGCCCCACAACACCGAGTATGAACCACAATATAAACTATGGACTTTGAGTGATAAAAACATGTCAATGTAAATTCAAGGATTGTAACAAAGGTACCACTCTGGTAAGGGATGTTGCTAGTGAGAGAGGCAGTGTGTATATATGGAAGAGTGTATCTGGTAACTATGCTTTCCACACACTTCTGCTGAGAACCTAATATTTCTCTAAAAATAAAATCTATTGTATAATATTAAAACAAAATTATCATGCCCAGATGGTCCCAGTTATGGCTGATATAAAATTTATGTAAGATTTTTTTAAAATAAAGAATGCATTACAGACAGATATTAAAAATATAAAATTATATGAGTTAAGGAAAAATTGCAGTACACAGTTTGAAACTATAATCAACATAATCAAAAAGTTGAGAATCCTATTGTATTGTTTTAACTAACTAGTGATATGACTGTTTTGAGCAGATTAAGGAACAAAAATCAGATACTGTACAATATGAGAGAGCTTTATCCCCTGATAGGACAGAGCTGCTAATTAACTAACATTTAACTCTGAAGAATAAAACATGATATGGAGACATAAAATGTTAAAAAATAGTTAATTCTAGATTCTAGATTGTAAATAGCTATGGTAAAATAGTTTTTTTTTTATTGTAAGCACTTATATTTGTGTTTATAGTTATATATAACATGTTAATCTAGTGAAGTTATATTTAATACACATATATATTATGGTAAAAATTTTAAACATACATGCCAGTATCATGAGTTTAGAAGATATGACATTGTAAGTTTGAATGCAAAGATTAAAAATTCTGAGAGGTTTTATTTTATTTTTTTCAATTCCTTTCCAATTCACATACTTTCTGTCATCATAACAAATAACATTCCACAATAAATATTTCTGGTAATCTTCTAGAGAGACAGAAGGGAAAAGCTTTTGGAGTTTCTTATTGGACAGGTCCCATCTGGTGCTCTTATCACTTGTATGGACTGTGAACATTTTATGAGTTACAGCATCTGTCAATTAGCACTGTAAAATCCACAGATGGATTCTGGGTTTTTATAGCACATTGCTGCCAAGGATATACTTTAAATTTACACATGCCCTCTTCACCAGCCAACAGTCTCCCATCAAAATAAGAACTATTACCTAAATCACATATGTAACTGAAAGTGAAGGATTTCAGTGCTAACTTTGTAAGCAAGAGGATGCACAGTGCCCTGAGTTAAAGGTAAAGGTAAAGGTAAGGTAAAGGTAAATGCCAGCGGATGGCCAAAAAGAAATGCTAGAGAAGGTTTCACACATTATAAATAGGTGGTCATATAAACTTATCATCTAAACTGTGATACTTTTAAGAGAGAAACAGAAGGCTATTAATTATTTAGCCAAGATAGCAGGCCTAAATGAACTCTAATCTGTTTAGTCACTCAGTCATGTCCAACTCTTTGTGACCCCTGGACTGTACCCTACCAGGCTCCTTTATCCATGGAATTCTCCAGGCAAGAATACTAGAGTGGCTTGCTATGCCCTCCTCCAAGGGATCTTCCCAACCCAGGGACTGAAACTGGGTCACCTGCACTGCAGGCAGATCCTTTACCATCTAAGCCACCCGGGAAGCCCAAGTAAGAAGCAAAGTACATATCAAATATTGGGATCTCCTTAGTTATCCATGTCTTAAAGGCATTTAGGATTATTAGGACTCATCTGTATGCTTGCACTGAGCATTTATTGTTTGCTTGTTTGGCATCCATGTGCTTTACTTCCATTTATAACTCTACATTTTGTGTGTTCAGTGAGTTCTCCCATATTTAAGTTCATATAATCTGGTGAAGCTTTACTCCAAATTTTTACAGGCCAAAGTTCTTTGAAATAGAAAAATTATGTACTAGCATAATTTCAGATACAGTGTTTTGCTTGACTGTTTATTGGTATCTTAATGGAGAAATGATCTCATTAATGTTTAGCTCATAAACACGTGAATGAATAAGAAAAGGAAACGTTAAATAAGGAGGTATAAAGACAGCTAAACCAGTCCATCCTAAAGGAGACCAGTCCTGGGTGTTCATTGGAAGGACTGATGCTGAAGCTGAAACTCCGATACTTTGGCCACCTCATGTGAAGAGTTGACTAATTAGAAAAGACCCTGATGCTGGGAGGGATTGGGGGCAGGAGGAGAAGGGGATGACAGAGGATGAGACGGTTGGATGGCATGACTGACTCGATGCGCATGAGTTTGTGTAAACTCCTGGAGTTGGTGATGGACAGGGAGGCCTGGTGTGCTGCGATTCATGGGGTCGCAAAGAGTCAGACACGACTGAGCAACTGAACTGAACTGAATTGAACTGAACCCAGTCTCTTCCATAATCCTCTTATCCTTATCCATCAGAAGACAGAATGAAAACTACATTCACAGAAAACTAACAAAATTGATGACAGCCTTGTCTAGCTCAATGAAACTATGAGTCATGCTGTGTAGGGCCACCCAGGACAGATGGATCATGGTGGAGAGATCTGACAAAACATGGTCCCCTGGAGAGGGAGTGGCAAACCACTTCAGTATTCTTGCCTTGAGAACCCCGTGAACAGTATGAAAAGGTAAAAAGGTATGACACTGAAAGATGAACTCCCCAGGTCAGTAGGTACCTAATATGCTACTGGAGAAAAGTGGAGAAATAACCCCAGAAAGAACAAAGAGATGGCGCCAAAGCAAAAACAACACCCAGTTGTGGATGTGACCGGTGACGGAATTAAAGACCAATGCTGTAAAAAGCAATATTGAATGGACTAGAATGGGTGAAATTAACTCAGATGATTATTATATCTACTATTGTGGGCAAGAATCCGTTGGAAGAAATGCAGTAGCCCTCATAGTCAACAAGAGTGTGAAAGGCAGTACTTGGATGAAATTTCAAATACAACAGAATGATCTCTGTTCATTTCCAAGGCAAGTCATTCAATATCACAGTAATCCAAGTCTATGACCTGACCAGAAATGCTGAAGAACCTGAAGTCAGATGGTTCTATGAAAACCTTCTAGAACTAACACCAAGAAACTATCTTCATTACAGGGGACTGGAATGCAAAATTAGGAAATCAAGAGATACCTGGAGTAACAGGCAAATTTGGCCTTGGAGTACAAAATGAAGCAGGTCAAAGGCTAATAGAGTTTTGCCAAGAGAACTCACTGGTCATAGCAAACACACTCTCCCAACAACACAAGAGAACACTCTACACATGGACATCACCAGATGGTCAATACCAAAATTAGATTGATTATATTCTTTGCAGCCAAAGATGGAGAAGCTCTATACAGTCAGCAAAAACAAGACCAGGAGCTGACTGTGGCTCAGATCATGAATTTGTTATTTCTCAAATTCAGACTTAAATTGAAGAAAGTAGGGAAAACGACTAGACCGTTCATGTATGACCCAAATCAAATCCCTTACGATTATACAATCGTGACAAACAAGAAGTGACAAACAGATTCAAGGGATTAGATCTGATAGACAGAGTGACTGAAGAACTATGGATGGAGGTTCATGATATTGTACAGGAGGCAAGGATCAAGACCATCCCCAAGAAAAAGAAATGCAAAAAGGCAAAATGGTTGTCTGAAGAGACCTTACAAATAGCTGAGGAAAGAAGAGAAGCAAAAAACAAATGAGAAAAGGAAAGATATACCCATTTGAATGCAGAGTTCCAAATAAGAGCAAGGAGAGATAAGAAAGCCTTCCTCAGCAATCAAGGCAAAGAAATAGAGGAAAACAACAGAATGCAAAAGACTAGAGGTCTCTTCAAGAAAACTAGAGATACAAAGAGAATATTTCATGCAAAGATGAGCACAATAAAGGACAGAAATGGTATGAACCTAACAGAAGCAGAAGATATTAAGAGGACATGACAAGAATCAACAGAAATACTATACAAAAAAGATCTTCATGACCCAGATAACCATTATGGTGTGATTACTCACCTAGAGCCAGACATGCTGGAATGCAAAGTCAAGGAAACATCACTATGAACAAGGTTAGTGGAGGGTTTGGAATTCAAATTGAAATATTTCAAATCCTA
This sequence comes from Cervus canadensis, assembly GCF_019320065.1. Classification (NCBI taxonomy): domain Eukaryota; kingdom Metazoa; phylum Chordata; class Mammalia; order Artiodactyla; family Cervidae; genus Cervus; species Cervus canadensis. Next base: position 39,333,885 of record NC_057387.1, on the reverse strand, counting down.
AAAGATGATGAGATGAAAGTGCTGCACTCAATAAGCCAGCAAATCTGGAAAACTCAGCAGTGGCCACTGGACCAAAAAAGTCAGTTTTCATTCCAATCCCAAAGAAAAGCAATGCCAAAGAATGTTCAAACTACTGCACAATTGCATTCATCAAACACACATGAGCAAAGTAATGCTCAAAATTCTCCAAGCCATTCTTCAATAGTACATGAACCGTGAACTTCCAGATGTTCAGCTGGATTTAGAAAAGGCAGAGAAACCAGAGATCAAATTGCCAACATCCATTGGATCATCAAAAAAGCAAGAGAGTTCCAGAAAAACTTCTACTTCTGCTTTACTAACTATTTCAAATCCTTTGACTGTGTGGATCACAACAAATTGTGGAAAATTCTTAAATAGATGGGCATAACAGACCACCTGATCTGCGTCCTGAGAAATTTGTATGCAGATCAGGAAGCAACAGATAGAACTGGACATAGAACAATAGACTGGTTCAAAATAGGAAAAGGAGTACATCAAAGCTGTATATTGCCACCCTGCTTATTTAACTTATATGCCGAGTACATCTTGTGAAATGCAGGGTTAGATGAAGCACAAGCTGGAATCAAGATTGCCAGGTGAAATATGAATAACCTCAGATAGAGATGACATGACCCTTATGGCAGAAAGTGAAGAAGAACTAAAGAACCTCTTGATGCAAGTAAAAGAGGGGAGTGAAACAGCTGGCTTAAAACTCAACATTCAGAAAACTTAAGATCATGGCATCCGGTCCCATCATTTCATGACAAATAGATAGGGAAGCAATAGAAACAGTGAGAGAGTTTATTTTGAGGGGCTCTAAAATGATTGCAGATGGTGATTGCAACCATGAAATTAAAGATGATTCCTCCTTGGAAGAAAAGTTATGACCAACCTAGAAAGCATATTATAAAGCAGAGACATTACTTTACCAGCAAAGGTCCATCTAGACAAAGCTCTGGCTTTTCCAGTAGCCATGCATGGATGTGAGAGTTGGATTATAAAGAAAGCTGAACACCAAAGAGTTGATGCTTTTGAACTGTGGTGTTGGAGAAGACTCTTGAGAGTCCCTTGGATTTCAAGGAGATCCAACCAGTCTATCCTAAAGGAGATCAGTCCTGAATATTCACTGGGAGGACTGATGCTGAAGCTGAAAGTCCAATACTTTGGCCACATGATATGGTGAAGAACTGACTCATTGGAAAAGATCTTGTGCTGGGAAAGATTGAGGGCAGGAGGAGAAGGGGACAACAGATGTTGAGATAGTTGGTTGGCATCACCAGCACAATGGACATGAGTTTGAGTAGGCTTTGGGAGTTGGTGATGGACAGGGAAGCCTGGCGTGCTACAGCCCGTGGGGTTGAAATGAGTCAGACACAATGGAGTGGCTGAACTGACTGACTGACTGAATTGAATCTCTTGACTCTTTTATTCTGCACTTCTCTGATGGCTCAGTTGTAAGATTCCTTAAAAAACTGGAAATAGAACTGCCATATGATACAGCAGTCCCACTGCCTGGCATACACGTCGAGGGAACCAGAATTGAAAGAGGCCTATGTACCCCAGTGTTCATCGCAGCACTGTTTACAATAGCCACAACATGGAAGCAACCTAGATGTCCATCAGCAGATAACTGGATTAAAAATCTGTGGTACATATACACAATGGAATATTACTCAGCTATTAAAAAGAATGCATTTGAATAAGTTCTAATGAAGTAGAGGAAACTGGAGCCTATTATACAGAGTGAAGTAAGTCAGAAAGAAAAACACCAATACAGTATATTAACGTGTATATATGGAATTTAGAATGATCGTAATGATGACCCTATGTGCGAGACAGCAAAAGAGACACAGATGTAAAGAACAGACTGTTGGACTCTGAAAGAAGGCGAGGGTGGGATGATTTGAGAGAATAGCACTGAAACACGTGTTTTATCATATGCAAAATAGATCACCAGTCCAGGTTTGTTGCATGAGGCAGGGTGCTCAGGGATGGTGCACTGGGATGACCCTGAGGGATGGAATAGGGAGGGAGGTGGGAGGGAGGGTCAGGATGGGGAACACATGTACACACATGGCTGATTCATGTGAATGTATGGCAAAAACTACCACAATATTGTGAAGTAATTAGCCTCCAATTAAAAAAAAAAAAAAAGGGCAGACAGAAGAGATGAAGGGAAAAAAAAAAAAATCTACCTGCAATGCGGGAGACACATTTGCATGGAAGCTCCAGGGTTGGGAAGATGCCTTAGAGAAAGAAATGGCAACCCACTCCAGTATCCTTGTCTGAGCAGTCAAGAATATGGACAGACGAGTCTGGTGGGCTACATGCATGGGTTTGCAAAAGAGTTGGACATGACAATGAGTAAACAAGAAACAAATGCAAAAACTTTTATACTATAAAGATTCTTTCATTGGTAATGATTGGCTATCTTCATTTGCAGTTTACTATTCTGATGATATGGAACATGTCTCTTGCTTTCTTCAATAGAAGTAATTCTGTGGTTTTCTTCCACTAAGGTATTGTGAACTTGACTTCTGTTATTTATGCTTATAATTCCCATTTAGACTAGAAACAGAAATTAACATCCAGCTTATACGTATGTATCGGGTTGAACTCTCTTGTAGTAATTTTTCTTATTCCTGATATTCAACATGATATTCTAAATTTAGACTTCTTGTTATAAACAATGCAATAAAACATGGATAAGTTTAAAATACATAGCATTTTATGAATAAAAATTAATGAATTACCTATTTACTACTGGGAAGAAGTTTAAGATCACATTAGTCAAAAAGAGACCTGAAATAAAGCCTAAAACTCTTGTTTCACCATTCTCAACTTTCACTACTTAGCACAGCATGTGTTAATATTTTCTAAAAGTTTTACTGTACCATTTTTGTGTAGTTAATATTACTTTCTAATTTAAGAGCTTCACACTACTTCTCTTCAACAAAATGTCATATATACATATATAAAATAGGCACTTGTAATTTTGTGACAGAATTAACTCTTAAAGATAGCTGCCATAAAGAATTATGGACTAAATCAGGCATACTAAAAATACCATTTTTATTTTGAGGTTAGTTATACACATGTCAAAACAATAGGATGAAAATGTGAAGTACTCAGTCAATCAACCAGTTATGTTGTCTACACAATGCCAGAAAGCCAGCTTGATTGATATTTGTCCCCAACCAGGTAAATTGACTCAGACAGCCAGTGGTGCTATGTTATACAGAGAAAAGTTGATCATGTCATATTGCTGCTTAACAATCTGTCCATAGCTTACAGGATAAAACCCCAAATCCTTAGCTTGACAGAAAAGATCTTTCGAGATCTGTCCACAATTTGCTCTTCTAACATCCTTTCCACTTTACCTTAACCACTGTGCTATTGATGATTATATTCAGTACCTTCCCCCTGACATTCCAGACACATTCACAATTCTTTTCTGTGGGCTTTTCCTATGCTAGCATGCTCCATCATTACCTGCTGTGCCCACTAGCATGATTTTTCACCTGGATATTCCTTATCACTCTTTAAACTATAGTCAAAAGGTCACATTGTCAGTTATGCCTTACCTTAAACCTGCTCAATTCCATTTGCTCCCCCAAATTTTTATTTGGGGCAAAGGAAACACATGATTAGAGTTATCTAGATGACTATGTACATGAACACATTAATTAGTTGGTCAGTTATTTATGTAGTAGTATCTGAGTCAACATTCCTAAGGTTAATTATGTATCCTTGGCCTCCTTCCATTTCGGTTCACTTGAAAATGTGATATGTACTTTCAGTTATGTGAAAAAATTTGTTATCAAAGTGGTAGACTCTTTATGTAAGCTCATTGGTGTTATAAAAAAGTAATCTAGAAAAACCTGGCTTGTTGTTGTGTCTATTATTTTTTGTTAATGGGCATTTTTACTTAAATATTCATAAACTTTAATATATGTTTAGTAATGATATTTCAAAAAAAAATTGTTTCATCATTTTCAACTTTCTTCCACAAGGACTCTGGTACATAAATGACATACAGAATTCCACATATAGTTCAGTGTATCATGTTGAAATTTGGGGGGAGTAAAGAACAAATGAATTTCATCTCTTTTCCCACCTTTATTTCAGAATCGGCTTTTTTTCACTTTTATCTGAAGCACCACATTCTCCTAATTTCCTCCTGTCTCGCTGCTCCTTTCAGTCTGCTTTGAGACTTTTCTCACTGCTCATACATTTTTACACAGTTATAGCCAAGGGTTTAGTCCTTGGGTCTCTGTGTTCCACACTCACTCTCTTAAATCACATCCTGTCTGATGACCTAATAAATCAATGTTATATACACTGATAGTTTCAAATTTATCTCTTCTACCCATATCTCTCCCTAAACCCACAGATCTACTGCATATACCACATCACTGTTTACATGAACAGTAGATATTTTAAACTCAGTTTATTCAACACTGAATGTCTAATTATCTCCCCTCCTTAATACCTTTGATCTTTCCATCTTAAATAATGGCCATTTCAATCTTCTAATTGCTCAGGAAAAGTAAGTAGGTAAATACGTAATTTGGTGGATAAAAAGATAGATGATAGATAAGTAAAGTTAGACAGCCAGGCAGAGTTGGAAACATCCTGAAAACTTCTTTCTTATACTCCATATGCAGGCATATATCACAGATATTGTGAGTCTGGTTCTGAACTACTGCAATAAAGTAAACATAAAACAAGTAATGAATTTTTGGTTCCCAGTGCACATATAATTGGTGTTTACACTATGCCATAGTCTGCTAAGTGTGCAGTATGTCTAAGAACACAATATAACAATACGTCAGTTCAGTCCAGTCTCAGTCGTGTCCGACTCTTTGCAACCCCATGGGCTGTAGCATGCAAGGCCTACCTGTCCATCACCATCTCCTGAAGCTTGCTCAAACTCATGTCCATTGAGTTGGTGATGCCATCCAACCATCTCAACCTCTGTCATCCCCTTCTCCTCCCACCTTCAGTCTTTCCCAGCATCAGGGTCTTTTCCAATGAGTCAGTTCTTTGCATCAGATGGCCAAAGTATTGGACTTTCAGCTTCAGCATCAGCCCTTCGAATGAATTTTCAGGACTGATTTCCTTTAGGATAGACTGGTTGGATCTCCTTGCAGTCCAAGGGACTCTCAAGAGTCTTCTCCAACACCACAGTTCAAAAGCATCAATTCTTCAGTGCTCAGCTTTCTTCACAGTCCAACTCTCACATCCACACATGACTACTGTGAAAACCAGAGCTTTGACTTGATGGACCTTTGTTGGCAAAGTAATGTCTCTGCCTTTTAATATGCTGCCTAGGTTGGTCACAGCTTTTCTTCCAAAGAGCAAGTGTCTTTTAATTTCATGGCTCAGTCACCATCTGCAGTGATTTTGGAGCCCAAGAAAATAAAATCTGTCACTGTTTCCATTGTTTCCTTATCTATTTGCCACAGAGTGATAGGACTGGATGCCATGATCTTCTTTTTTCTGAATGTTGAGTCTTAAGACATCTTCACTCTCCTCTTTCACCGTCATCAAGAATCTCTCTAGTTCCTCTTCACTTTCTGCCATGAGAAAGGTATCATCTGCATATCTGAGGTTGTTGATATTTCTCCCGGAAATCTTGATTCCAGCTTTTGATTCATCCAGCCCTGCATTTTGCATGATGTACTCTGCACAGAAGTTAAATAAGCAGGGTAAATAAATAAATAAAATAAATAAATAAATAGATAAGCAGGGTGGCAGTATACAGCCTTGTTGTGCTCCTTTCCCAATTTTGAGCCAGTCTGTTGTTCTGTGTCTTGTTCTAACTGTTGCTACTTGACCTGCATACTGGTTTCTCAGGAGGCAAGTAAGGTGGTCTGGTATGCCCATCTCTTTAAGAAGTTTCCACAGTTTTTTGTGACCCACACAGTGAAAGGCTTCAGCCATGCCTTCTACAGATGCAGCCCCTTTGGCTTGATGTTCATCTTCCTCTTCCATGTCTTATTTTCCTTGCTTGCTTCCTTCACTTCCTAATATCTTCTATAATTCACTTATTTAGCCATCTATCACACTTAAGTAGAACATAAGCCCCATAAATGAAGTTATTTTTGTCTGTTTTGCTAAAAATAAAGTCATATTTGTTGAATGAATATCAGTGATTTTCTTGCAAAAGTTGAACTATGAAACGTGACTGTAATCTTTTACTAAATGCACTTCAACTCCAAACCCCAGTATTTGAACATAAACCCAAACTGTAAGTGCCCTCTTTATTAAAGAGTAATAAACTTTCCACATGTGAATATATCAGAACTTACACCTTTAATGTGTGGTTTCACAGCCTAAGAAAAAAGTAGGCACATGCTCAGTTCCTTCTCCTAAACATGATAATCAAACACCATTTCTCCTCCTATTAGAGAATCTAGAAGAGCCCCTGCCATATTTTTTAAAAAATACATTTATTCATAGAAATTTAAGCAATGAGAAATCTATAATGCTTTCTATCAGACATGACCATAAAAAACTCAAGGGAAAAAAAGCTTAAGGGCAATTTGCCATCTTTCAATTACTTCATACATAAAAATAGACAGGACTTTGTGTTTTCAGAGAAGTGTGTGCATGTGGTCATGGAAATTTGACAGCATATTTGTACATTACCTATTCATTCCTTGTACCTGTGATTCCCACATGGACATTGTTACTTCTTAGAAGGGATGCTATTTATTTTTTTGTACAGGAATTTCCTACTTGTTGCAAATTATTTTGTATCCCTGCTCCTAACTACCAAATTATAGTGACCATTTTTGTTTCTAGTACTGTCTGTCACAAATGTTTCTATGTGTTTTCAAAAACCTCTAAGTTGGTAGTTTAATACTGTTTCTTAAAATAATTTTTTACACTATTGTATCAAAATAAAGTGTCTATTTAAGTAAATCAAAGATGACAGACAGTATGCCTCATGAGCTGATACTGCCACAAATTTGTGATTTTACTCCTTTGAGGTTGATTTGAGTTAATCAGCCTAGTATTTTATGGTTTAAATAAGTGTTTATGACTATACACATTCATCTCAGGGTTTCACGGAATTTAATTTACTGGACAAGCTATTGAAAAAGAGCTGCAATAATCAGAATCCATAGTACCTTATAATTATGTTTTGGAACACTGTTTAGTAGAAAAAAATTTGGGGATTTCTCTAATGCTTGATAGTCAAAATCAGCATCCAATATAATAGGTTATTTCAATGAAAGTATATGCCTAAAGCACATGCTTATTTAGTTAACAAATAAAATGGACTGGTCCAAGATTTTATAGCCAGGATAAATATTAGGGAGGAAGATTAAAAAGGTAATTAAAACTAGCAGCAGTTAATCATTTGGAACAAAATGCTAATGGAACTTTCTGGGGAAGTGTTAGAAATTTAGTATTCATATTCAACTAGACCAGAACAGCAATTAATGGTAGTATTGTTTTTCAGATCTAAGGAGTTTTTAATAGCAGTACAGACCTTATTGGATTTGCTTGCAATTATTCATGAAGAAACAATTTTAAAGAAAGTGTTTAATAAACTTCTAATATACAAAATATGTAACTATTAATGATATGCTACACTATATTAAGAAAAAAATTGAACATTTTTGTATTAATTAGTCTAAGGGTAGCTCTGCTGGTAAAGAATCTGCCTGCAATGTGGGAGACCTGGGTTCAATCCCTGGCTTGGGAAGATCCCCTGGAGAAGGGAAAGGCTACCCACTCCAGTATTCTGGCCTGGAGAATTCCATGGACAGAGGAGCCTGGCAGGCTACACTCCATGGGGTCACAGAATTGGACATGACTGAGTGACTTTCAATCTCATTTTCAATAGCTAACAGAGCTCTGATTTAAAAAAAAATAAAAAAGCAGAAATCAAATTTCAATGGAATAAAACTCAAAAGTTTAAGTGCTTTGAAGTAACACAGATTGTCCATTGTCTATTCTCTTGGATATTAAGAATTTGTTCAGAAAGTAAAATATTTGAGATAGAGTAAAACAAGCAAGACTTGAGAAATCATTCTATAAAGTGTGCTCCTGAGTTATTATTGGGTGACTACACACATGAAAATATATTCACTTTACTTTTTTCTTGCTAATATTTGCTGTGATTGACATTAAAAAATCTGTATTATGATTTAAAATAGCCAAAGGAGATATTGATAAATAATAAACCTAATTCTTTTGGCCAAAGTACAGTAACACAGTCTAGATTTATACTCCTGTCTGAAAACAAACAAACAAAATATACCAATTAAAACTTGGAAAACACTTTCTGTTTTCAACTTTGTGAGACATGAAGTTTCTCTTAAAACTATTCAACTCTGCTATTTTATCTCAAAATTTGTCATAATAATATGAAAATGAATGAACAATCATTGGCAAATTTGACTTGTTGGTCATAGCTTGCTGACTCATGGAATATATAAAACAATGATTTTTAAAATATTAAAAATCAAGCAACAAAAGACAGTTATCCCTGAGACATGGGAAACAAAGCTGGCAAAATGATTTACCAGCTTAATGCCTTTTCTTGATCATAGTGTTCTGGAGGAGAGTTCAGGTTGGGACACAGTAAGCACTTCAATTAAGAATCCAGAGTGAATTGCCCAGGAAGACCTAGGCAGCTAGAGTCTAGAGAAAAGAACACTGGAGAGAAAAGCTAGACAGATGAATCCTGGAAATCTGCAAACTACCCTGCTGAAGTAATTCAGAGTGCTTTTTACCCATGCATGAGAGAAATCCACTTGACGTCAAAGGGTGTAGGAGGCATACCATTTCTAAAAAATGGAAGGAACAGTACCCAGAGTTCACTTAAAACCAGGAATAATTATTATTCCTTCAAGTCAGAAAGACAAACCTCATAATTCATACAATATTAAATAGAGTCTTCAAAAGGATCCTTGCCTTTGTAGTGGGAAGTAATTAGCTCTAGAATAAATGTTGCTCTTGTCCTATTTAACAAAGACGGGACGAAAAACAAGGTCCAAAAGGGCAAACTGTCCCTAGTAACTTAGCTTCAATCCAGATTAAAGCTCAAAAATATGTGTGAAAAAGTGAAGTTGTTAGTCACTCAGCCATGTTTGACTCTTTGAAACCTCATGGACTGTAACCCACCAGGCTCCACTGCCCATGGAATTCTCCAGGCAAGAAAACTGGAGTGGCTAGCCTCCCTTCTCCAGGGGATCTTCCCAATGCAGGGATTAAATCTGGGTCTCCTGCACTGCATTTGCACTGTAGGCAAAAGAATTTGCACTGAAGTCAAATTCTTTTGTGTCTGAGCCACCAGGGAAGCCCCCAAAATATGTATAGGGATACAAGTACATCCAGAACCCAAAAGGTAAAGTTCACAATATCTGGCATTCTTTCAAATTTGACTCAGTATACAAAGAAACAGAAAGATACGATCCATGATTAGGATAACTTGTGTGTTTTAAGTTGCTTTACTCGTGTCCAACTCTTTGTGAATCCATGAACTGTAGCCCGCTAAGCTCCTCTGTCCATGGAATTTTTCAGGCAAGAATTCTGGAATGGGTTGCCATTTCCTACTGTAGGTGATCTTCCTGACCCAGTGATCGAACCCATGTCTCTTAGGTCTCCTGTATCGCCAGACAGGTTCTTTACCCCTAGCACTACCTGGGAAGACTTAGAATAAGATAAAGTAGCATAAATAAAGCCCCAAATGTCACAAACACTATAATTAATAGGCAAGAACATTTAAAAATACTATTATTATGTTTCATATCATCAGAAAGGCAGAGAAAATATTCAACATGTTAAGTAAAGAAAAGGAAGTTTTCAAAATGACTGAAATCAGACTTCTGGAAATGAAAATCAAATGTTAGTATTAACAACAATGCTGCATGGAAATAATGACAGATTAGATATTTCAGAAGAAAATATTAGCAAACTTGAAGATATAGCAACAGAAATCACCCAAGGCAAAACAAAAAGAGAACAAGATACACTTTTAAAAATAAACAGAATATCATTGATCAATGTGATAACTTAAAGTGTCTTAATATATGTGTAGCTGAAGTTCCTGAGGATGAGGGGAATTTTGAAAATATAATGGTCAAATAATCATCAAATTTTATGAAAACTACACAACCTGGGATCCAGGAAGCTCGTGACTTCAAAGGTTAAAAATCATGAGGAAAACTTCAAAGCAAAACATAATTTAATTGCACAAAATTAGTTATGAATAAATAATCTTAAAAGCATCTAGATTTAAGAAGAATCATGTTAGGTACAGTGGAACCAAGATATGAATTGCTAATTAGAAACAATGCAAGTAAACAAGCAGTGAAGCAACATATTAAAATTTATTTTTAAAATTCTGCTTACAGTTGTATAGCCAATGAATATACCTTTCAAAAGACAGGTAAAACTTTTTCTGACATATAAAAGTTAAAAATAATCATCATAAATAGATTAATAATAAAAGCAAAGTTAAAGAAAGTCCTTGTGGGGCAGAGCAGTGGAGGGGCAAAAACTAACTCCTAACATACATAAAAAATGAGAAACATTGGAAATTATAACAACATAGATCTATATATAAGTTGTTTTTCTTATTAATGAATAGTTAACTTTTTTTATATTAAAAATGATAGCATACTGTGGAGTTTACAACATATTCAGTACCAAAATGCATAACAACATAACAACAAAGGCCAGGAAGAAAAATGCAGCATTATATCATTTTCATATTTTCATACGATATTTATAAAGTTTATGTAACACTGGAAAGTTGAATGTAATAAGATAAAGACATATATTATAAACTAGAAAGCAACTTTTGGTATAACAAACTATAATCACTAAAAACCAACAATGGATACATAATGGAATCATTTTAAAAAAATAGTACAAAAAAAGGCAGAAACAATAGGGGAACAAAGAGGAAAATACATAATAAATATTAATATGGTAGATTCAAACTTAAGCATATCAATTACCCTATTAGTTACAAATCAAAACACTACAATTAAAAGTAAATTATCAGATTGGATAAGGAAAAACTCAACTACAGACTGCCAATGCAAAGTTCATTTTAAAGATAATGACAAGCAACCAACAAAGGATTAATCTCAAAATATACGAACAACTCACGCAACTCTAAAAAAACAAATAACCCAAACAAAAAATGGACAGAAGATCTAAATAGTCATTTCTCCAAAGAAGACATACAGATGACCAAAAAGCACATGAAAAGATGCTCAGCATCACTCATTATTAGAGAAATGAAAATCGAAACTACAATAAGGCCTCATCTCACACCAGTAAGAATGGCAATCATCAAAAAGTCTACAAACAACCAGTACTGGAGAAGATGAGAAAAGGGAACCCCTCTGGACTGCTGGTAAGAATGTAAATTGGTACAGCCACTGTGGAAAACAGTGTGGGAGTTCCTGAAAAAACTAAAATAGAGCTACAATATGATCCTACAATCCCACTTCTAGGCATATATCCAGAGGAAATCATAATCTGAAAGGGCGCGTGCACCCCAGTGTGCATTGCAGCACTGTTTACAATAGCCAAGACATTGTAAGCAAACTAAATGTCTATCAGCAGAGGAATGGATAAAGAAAACGTGGTACATGTATACAATGGGATATTAATCAGCCTTTTAAAAGAATGAAGTAATGCTATTGTAGCAAAATGGATGGACCTAGACTTTATCATACTAAATGAAGTTAGACAGAGAAGGACACATATATGGTATTTCTTAAATGTGGAATCTAAAGACAAGGTACAAATGAACTTATTTACAAAAGAGAAACAGACTCACAGATTTAGAAAACAAACTTATGGTTACAAGGGGGAAAGTGGGGGGGATAAGCAGAGACTGGGATTGACATGCACACACTAGGGTATATAAAAGAGAACTAATAGGAACCCACTGTAAGCAGAGAAAGCTATTCAGAACTCTGTAATGATGTATATGGAATAGAAGGGGTATATGTATAACTGACTGACTTTGTTGTACAGTAGAAACCAGCACAACATTGTAAATCAACTCTAGGCCAATAAAAATAATAAAAAAAAAAAAGCTTAGAGATTAAAAAAAATATAATGGCAGAAAGAAACATGAAAGGATATAAAAAAGATACATCTTGAATACACTTAAAGAAAGTTAGAACTGCTATTTGATACCAGACAAAGTAATATTAATTATTTTAAAATTATACAAGCTCATTATAAAATGCAAGAATTACAGAAAGCACACATTAGAAAAAAATTCATACCCTTGATATTACTTCAATTCCCCAGCTATTGTTAGGAAGATTGCATATTAAAACTGTGTTACTCTAAGCCAATGGGTCTCAACCTTGCTTATACATTCATTAGAATACCTAGAGAACTTTTAACAATTCAAATTTTCAAGTTATACCTACAACTAATTAAAAGAATGAACGGGGAGGGGGAGACACCATAATTGGTATTATGTTTAATACTTTTCAGACGATTTCAATGTGCAGCCCATGTTAGAAAACACGTCTGTAGCAAAATCTGATTTCTGGGCTCCTCCTGTGTGTTCAGTCCTTCAGTCGTGACCAACTCTTTGTGACCCCCAAGGACTGTAGCCTGCCAGACTTCTCTGTTAATGGAATTTTCCAGGCAAGAATACTGGAGTGGGTGTTTAAATAAGGCACAGCTGAAAATGAAGTAGCAGAGTTAATATGCCTGCAACAACTCTTGCATTCAGACAGTATTACATTTGAAAGCCCAATAAATATCAAGTAGAAGCAAAACTACTCAGAGAAGTATGATGGAAAGTATTCCTTTAAATTATAGTGCTGAATTCTGGAAAAGAAGCTGATTGAAGGGGTATAAAAAAGGTGCAGGTAGATCTTATGTTAATAAGGTTTATTTGGGTAAGGATTCTCAATTATGTTATTACCCTTTCAGTTTATTTCCTTAAACTCTTAATAAGGAAAAGGAATCTTTAAAAACTATCTGTAATATAAATTGACACAGAGACAGCAGCACAATTTTTCTACATGTAAAATGTATTCTTTTGACTAAAGATAGACTCAAACAAAGATATAAAGGCAGCAAACCCTGAATCACTAAGATAAAAGAGTAACTTTTCTGCACCTCTATTAAAAGAACAAAGTTCAAAGAACTGTCTTTCTAAGTACATGAAATCAGAGAAGGCAGTGATGTTAATTATAAAATTATAGTCTGACAACTGGATGAAAATCAAGCAATACATTTTAAATATTAAATTGCTTAGGGATTTATTAATAGAAATTGGAATCTGAAAAAAAAAACTGTCTCTAATGAAAAAAGCATATGCTTTAATGTCTCAAAGTTGTTTTTTAGAAAATAACAAATTATAACTTCAGGAAAAAATATCAGATCACAGCTAGAATACTTTCCTTGGATAAACTGAGGGTACCTTATGAAAGGTATAGTTGCTGCTAAAAAGAGAAAAAGTTGTAATTATTACCAGAATTTCTCCTTCTGGATCAGAAGAAAAAATGAGATTGCCAGACTGAATTGCTTCTAGGGGATATTGTGAATAAAAATGAGGATTCAAAGAATAAGGAAGAGGATTGAATTTAAAGACTGAAAACAAAAATAACATTACTGACATTAATATTAACTTTCACAGTATTAACAAAAAGAAACCAATAATAGATGGTTTCTTAAGTATAATTTTATACAAATGTTTTTTAATTGTATTAAATAATGAAAAATTAATATTGATGAAGTTTATGCTACCAATGATGAATCAACCTTTAGGATCCCCAGTTTAAATTGGGATTAAAAATTGAATGTATAGAAATAGTCTTCACTTTTCTGCATATAAATTCAATTACATATTAGTCCTCTGAGTTGGATAGGGAGAATCTAACTTTGCATCCTGAAAGGCCTCATAACTTTATCCAATTTATTCAGTTTCTGTGGGTAAATGATCTTTGAGTTATTCCTACAGTTTCTTTTTTCTTTCTCAGTTCCAATAAATTTTATGAACTTCATGGTGTTAAGTGATAGGTATTCGGTCTTATATTCTATCTTTCTAGTCTTCACCGGATTTAGCTAAATTGTTTTATCCATTTGTTTTTTAAGTATCTGGGATATTCTTCAGTGCATGTGCAAATGGGGTGCTGCTGGATAGGCCACACATGGAAATTCTCGTTTTCCATGTTTTATAGCCATAAAACCCCACTCTACCTGAGCTCCATCCTAATTCTCATAGGCAAATTCAGTTTGTCCTTCATAACAAAATAATAGTAATGACAGTATTAAATATCCTAATAAACTATGTGTAAAGAGCAACACTGATGCTGAAGTTGAAACTCCAGAATTTTGGTCATCTGATGTGAACAGCTGACTCATTGGAAAAGTCCTTGATGCTGGGAAAGATTGAGGGTGGGAAGAGAAGAGGGTGTCAGAGGATGAGATGGCTGGATGGCATCACCAATGCAAGGACATGAACTTGGGCAAACTTCAGGAGATGGTCAGGGACAGAGATACCTGGAGTGCTGTAGTCCACAGACTCACAAAGAATCAGACCCGACTGGGTGACTGAACAACAATAAAGAAAAACATACTTAATCTATCAATGAGGTACTTAAAATTTATTGTGCGCTACTTGCTTGGAAATTATTAGAAGCAATATCTTTATGTTAGAAATAAATAAAAATAAGTATGTCCACTGACATTTTTTTTCTAATTAAGCTAGTGCTGAATGTCTAACTTTGTACCATAAAAGAAGATAAGAATGCAAACTTTAAAACTGGAAATGAATAAAACTGCTAGGATTTCCCTATAATACAGTTGTCTACACAGAAACCAAAAAGCTATCTTTAGAGTTACTGGTAGAATTGAAAACTTTAAAAATTTGCTGAATATGAAAACTCTAATATATAACAATAAATCACAATTTTAATACTGGAAATAGAAAATTAGACCATAAAATTTCAAAAGGTATAATGTACCATATTATCAGAAAAACAAAGTAACTAGGGAAAAACTTATAAGATTATGTTAAAATATTATCAAAAGGCCTCACTTGAAGTGAAGAATTTTTATAAGTGAAAATTTTGTCCTGTTTTCTTATTCATGTGACCAGAGACCAGGGACAAAGAGAAGATTCTCATTTCTAGATCCCACAGAATTATGACTTATTATCCAATTCCCCAAATTATTCAAGTGCTATAACATATTTTTGAATATCAGTTTGTAAGTACCACATATTTTCAACTATACTGAGAAGTATTTTAAATTCTCTTTGTAAATTATTTCAATATTTTTTATTTATATATAATCACTACAAAATGATACTTGCTTTTCTAAGCTTTGCAAATAATTATGCTTTCTATAATAGGCTTGGAAATGATGCATACATTTAGTAATCATAGCTAAATTTTATGATTATAAGTGACAGATGTCTGTGGCTTGCAATCATTTCAACTTGACATTTTCAATTATTATATCTATAGTGATAAAAGAAGATTAAGGAACTCTTAGATGACAAATCCCAGTATTTCAACTTTATGTATAGCTGTCAGGGCTTAATAATTCCAAAGAGATATAACTGTACTTCAGTAAAAATGCACATGAAAGGTCCTCTGGCAATTTGAAATGGAATATAACCTCTCAAAAATATACATGATAAAAAATGAGTGTAAATCTATTTTTCATTTCTCAGTTCTCCTTGAAAATGATACTGTGTACTTGTGAACTTAAAATGAAGCAGTAATGAACAATAAGAACATATTGCTTAGTAAATTTTAACAACTTAATTACAAGCCCTGTTTCTTTAAAAATATATAATTCAGAGTATATAATCAAGGTTAGAGATGTTAATATTGTTTCTTAAGTTTATAAATATTATGATATTGTATAATATTTTTTCTTATTATTTAACATTTCTCTCAGCAATTTGCAGCCCATCCCTTTTCAATTCATTTTTGAAAGGAGATCATTTATAAAGAGTATCATATTTCATCCTTGAAACTTGCATAGAAACCTTTCATACCATAGCACCTTTATTTTGAAGTGCATCTCTTAAAAATTAAAAATTAAGTTTATCCTGCACCCACTTATATTTAAAATGTTATATTTTGTATGGGAAGATAACCCTAAAGTAGAAATAAGTTTCTTCACTTTATTACTGAGCTGATTAAAAAATTCACACATATAAATATAAAAATATTTATAAAAGTGAATAAAAAAATTAGATGGGGTTGGGGTTTGAGTGGTAGTATTTGTTTTAATATTTGAGGAATTTTGCATCATCTTCCAGTTTCTCTTTGATACTGTCCTCTGATGTCCATCTAAATATTTTTCAGAAACCATGGTGTCTCACAAGCAATCAATGATCAACTGAGCCCAAATTTCCTTCTTTCTTATCCTTCTTGCTACATTTTTAAAACATACTTTTGAGATATAATAGATATATGGTAAACCAATATGATTAAAGTATAAAATCTGATTAACTTTTGACATTTGCATACACTGGTGAAATCACCATCATAGTCATAATAGTGAGCATATCATATCACTCTCAAAACGTGCCTCTGTAACTTTTATAACTTTTATAACCAACTCTCCCAGCCATCTGTTTTCTCCCTCTCCTCTTAACTATTGACCTCCTTTCTATTTCTATGCATTAATTTGAATTTCCTAGACATTTAAGTAAATGGAATTAAACACAATATACCATTTTAGCCCAAGATGGGTAAACTGATATGTATTAGGGATAAAAATACTAGAGATGGATGTTGCATTTGGATCTTCAGGTAAGACTTAATGGAGAAAGAGGTTGTTTTGAATGAGGACCTAGAATGGTAAGGCAGTAAGCTATTAATATGTATGTATCTGTAGAAAGAACCTGTGTGCATAGAGTCTTAGCAAACTCATTAAGAATAAAGGAAGACAATGGAGTTGAAACAAAGTAAATAATGTAGAGGATAGCATGAGACAAAGTCAGAGATGTAATATGCTATCTTAGTTTCCTAGGGCTGCAATTACAAAGTACCACAAATTTGGTGGTTTAAACAACAGAATTTATTGTCTCATGGTTCTAGAGACTAGAGATCCAAGATCAAGCTGTCAACAGTGGTTCTTCTGAGAGCTATGAGGGAAGAATCTGCCGTGCTACTCACTTAGCTTGTAGTCATTTACTGGCAATGTTTGATATTTTCTGGCTAGTAGAAGCATCGCCTCTATCTCTACTTTTATCCTCAAATGGTATTATCGTTCTGTGTGTGTGTGTGTTGTCTGTCTTTATCCAAATGTATCTTTTTTTATAAGGATACTAGTCATTCTGAAATAAAGGGTCACCCTACTCCAGTGTGATTTCAACCTAAGTTAACTAATTATATCTGCCATGTACCTATTTTCATATAAGGTCACATGCTGAGGTACTGAAAGTTAAGACATCAACTTATAAATTTTGTAAAGATATAATGCAAACCACAATAATAATTCAACTCATACAATGGTATACATATGTAGAAAAGAAATAATGCTTAAAATAAATTATTTCAGAAAAGACAGAAGGAATCTACAGATCTCTATTTATTTTATGAGGACATCATAAACCTAATACCAAAATTAGACAAAAATATTACCAGGAAGCAAAATTATAGGTTATAATATCCCATGAATACAGATAGAAAAATATACATATAAATCAAATCAAAAGAGAATCCTGCAGTATCTAGAAAGGATAATATGTTATTAACAAGTTGAATTTTTCCAGAGATGTAAGTTTAATTTGACACTAACAAATAAATCATGATAACCAATCAAATCAATACAGAAAAAGGTAAAATATGAGTATTTATCACATTTACTCTCAATAAATCAAGTAAAACTTTGAGAAAGTTAAGCAAATATTCATTTAAAAAGTCATTATGGTACAGATTCACTGGAATTTCTTCATTCTAGTAAAGGGCACTACCAAGAGCCTGAAGATACTTAATAGTGAGACAAAGAGATATACTTAACAGTGAGGCATTTCCACTCTTTCACAAAGATCAGAAATAAGGTTAGGAGGATTTTCCTGGTGGTCCAACAGTTAAGACTCCGTACTTCCAATGCAGGTGGCCTGGGAACTATTTTCCCACATGCCCACTGCCAAGAAAAAAAAAGAAAAAAAAAATACTGTGCCTTTGGTGATAGTTACACAACTCTGTAAATATATAAAATATCATTGCATTTTACAAGTAAAGCAAGTGAATTGTATGGTATATAAAGTATAACAATAATTTTTTAAAATTATCACAATAATATTTAAAAAAAAGAAATAAGACCAAGATGCACATTCTTATAAGTTTATTCATTAGTGTATTGGAAGTCCAGACAACTGCAATACAGCACAAAAAACAAATAAAATACATAATAATCTAAAAGGAAGAGCAAAACTTGCATTTACTTGAAGACTTGTATGTGACAGTTTAGAGCAATTTTGTTCATTAATATTCTCAATCTGTAACTATTTGAAAGTTCATTCAAAATGGAAAATATTAGGCAAATTGTGGCATATTGATATAAAGGAATACTATCAGTCAGTAAATATAAACTACGTAATATAAATAGCATGGCTGATTTGTATACATTCTGGAAGGAAGAAATTGAACTTAAAGTAAAACATGGGTTTAGGTTAAATTTAATCAAATAAATCATTATTAAATCATTGATTATTTTTAAAGCTTTTGAAAAGCTACTTAGTGGCATGTTTTATACATCTTTGCCTAACAGGCCTTAGTCTTTATCTTGATAATTTTTTTTTTTAAATTTTAGTGGCCTCAAAAAACTCTTATACATGGCACATAGGTTAGCCTCCAAATTCTCTGTCAATTTGGTATTAGGCAGGTGTCTGTTCCTTTAAGTGATGTAAGATAATTTATTTAAAGCAAAGATGACTTCTGAAAAAAGCTGTAGCTGAAATTATCATGCTAAGTGAAGTAAATCAGAAATAGAAAAGCAAATACCATAAGATATTCCCTTGTAGCTCAGATGGTAAAGAATCTGCCTCAGATGGTAAAAGAATCTGCTGAAGAGACCCAGCTTCGATCCTTGGGTCAGGAATATCCCCTGGAGAAGGAAATGGCAAACTACTCCAGTATTCTTGCCTGGAAAATCCCATGGACAGAGGAGTCTGGTGAGCTACAGTCCATGGGGTCGCAAAGATTTGGATATGACTGAGCAGCTAAACCTTACCACTTATATATGGAATCTATAATATGACATAAAAGATCTTATCCATGAAACAGAAACAGATTCACAGCATAGAGAACAGACTTGTGGTTGCCAAGGGGGAGGTGGGTGGTAAAGGTGGACTGGAAGTTTGGGGTTAGCAGATGCAAACTGTTATATATAGGATAGATAAACAATAAGGTCTGTATAATGCAGAGAACTATATTCAATATCCTGTAGTAAATCATAAAGGGAAAGAATGTGTGTGTGTGTGTGTGTGTATAATTGAATTATTTTGTAAAACAAAATAACACAACGCTATAAATCAAACTATACTTCAATAAAATAAATTTTAAAAGACACGTGCATTTTATTAAGAATTAAATACCTTCTGAATGGAATATAGGAAGAAAATGAGGTGATATGGTCACATGATTTCATTCTGAGACTGAGCTTTCTATTTACAAAATTAATAAAAAACTAAAAGAATAGAGATAAATGTCACACTAATCCAAACGTGGCTTCCTTGGTGGCTCAGTGGTGAAGAATCCACCCACTGTGCAGGAGATGCAGGTTCAATGCAGGAGATGCAGTTTCAAAGACCTCACCACTTTTCTTTTCTTTCTGTCTCTCTCTGCTTCCTCTCTCTCTCACACACACACACACTCACACATCATTAAAGGTTATCTTCTAATTCTCTTCTGCCCACACATTTTTCTATATGTCAGTCTAACAATTCTTTTCATCCTCACTTTGACAGGGAGAAAAAATTAGTAGCTTTCTATCTTTCACCTGATAGTTACCTGACTTCTAGAAGTCTAGCATTTGTTAAACCATGCCTTAGCTCTGATTATTTCATGCCTTCTGATAACTCTTAATTTCAGTTAAATTTGTAGACAGCAAGTTTTCTGGAGTCTCGGTAATTTGTTGATATAAATTGTTGAAAAATATCCCTTGACTTGTGTGTTTTGATGAGCCCAATAGTTCATTCTGAGTCTCAGTGTCTGGTGAAGATAAACCTGGCAAGTCTGTTAGTCACAGACAGGTCTGCAGTGAAGGAGGCAATGAGCTTCAAGTTTAAAAAAGATCTTTCTGCTTAAAACAGACAGGGTTTCAAACACTCATATTGGATTTTTTTTTTTTTTACATCAGTTGGGATTTTAAAACTACATGGAAAATTCAGAAATCTAGTATTTTTAAATTTTATTTTTATCCTTTCCTTCAGCAAAACAAAACAAACCCTACTTATCACTCTGTGAAATGAAAAATTTTAGCTCAGGGTGCTTCAAAAAATTCACTATTTGTTTTAAAAGCAGTCTATAGAAAGTTTTAAATTAGGGGTCAGAAGTTCAAAATTCTAAAGTATTTATCAGTAAGCAATACTGAATTTTCTAAAATCTTATTTAAATACATCTTAAGCAACAGCATTTATATAATTTGAAAGCAAATAAAAAATATTTAAGTATTGCTGTTGTGAACAAGTTATTGTTCTATTTTTGTATTTTCTACTGTCATTAAAAATACGTTGGTGAGAATAAAATTTATCTTCTGTTACATTCTAATTACATTGCTAGAAAATTAATATGTATTTGTTATAAAGTTAATAGTATTTTTGGATTATTAACCTAGGAGACTGTTATATAAAATGCATTTTATTCAATTCAGATGACAAGTGCCTCTCACCTATAGTAATTTACAAAATAATGATCTCAGAGAGTAAATTTTATTTCATGGATGATGAAATACTAAATTACTTTGCTCTTAAATTGGACATAGCTAATCAAAGCTATGGTTTTTCCAGTAGTCATGTATGGATGTGAGAGTTGGACTATAAAGAAAGCTGAGCATTGAAGAATTGATGCTTTTGAACTATGGTGTTGGAGAAGACTCTTGAGAGTCCCTTGGACTGCAAGGAGATCCAACAAGCCCATCCGAAAGGAATCCCTGAATATTCATTGGAAGGACTGATGTTGAAACTGAAACTCCAATATTTTGGCCACCTGATGCAAAGAACTGACTCATTGGAAAAGACCCTGATACTGGGAAAGATTGAAGGTGGAAGGAGAAGGAGATGACAGAGGATGAGATAGTTGTTGGATGGCATCACCGACTCGATGGACATGAGTTTGTGCAAGCTCTGGGGTTTGGTGATGGACAGAGAGGCCGGGTATGCTGCAGTCCACGGAGCAGCAGTCAGTCAGACACGACTGAGCATCTGAACTGAACTGAGTTGACATTCTACTTTAACCACACTTTCAAATATTTCTTTCTTTTCTAATAACATTGAAAGCCAAATTTCACATGTTTGAAATGCAACATTGTATATGATGGCAAAAATGTTCAAGAAATTGGTTTAAAAAAGTATTTCATTCATTTAATTTTTAATGCCATCAATCCAAGTTCTTTTTTTTTTTTTTTCTTGCATTTGCTTCATGTTTGCAATGTGAACATTTAATTCATTTTCTTATCCAGGACTATTTAAGTATACAAAATATTTTCCAACAGATCTTATTATATCCTAAAAGGCATACTGCAATATATAAAGCAAAATTCATTTCAGAGTTTCTTCCCTCATATTAATACATATATATGTAAATATGTATATTTTTGTTGGATTTACTTTTGGCATTTTGTTGTTTCTTTCTTCTAAATTTCAGATTCCTTCGTATAGGTCAACAGAGTTTATTTTGGGATTAACATAGAAGGACCAACAGTGTTGGACAGGATAAACATTTAAAAGAGTCTTTAACATTAATAATCTTGTGAAAATGTAATGCAGAATAGTGAAATCAATTTTGGTTAGACTCTCAAGTGCTATTTAGTGGCATTCTGAAGTAGTTCAAAGAGTTTTCAGAGGAAAACTTCAGCAGGAAATAGCTTAAAAATAGAAAGATTTTTAATGAAGGGGCGATTTATGTACCTCACTCACTTACCCTGAAGGAATTTCTACTGGGTATAACATTTCAAGTGATTTTTCTGCCCAATAATTTCCCAATGGTGTGAACACTGCCTCTGAAAATTGGAGTATAATTTGTATAGCAGGTTTTTTCTCAGTTATGGTAGTTAAATCTATGAAATACCTAGACTTTTAAAAAATTCTTGCCTAAGCATTAGGTAAATATACAATAAGCTTCTCTCTCTCTTTAACTTGTGATTAATCAATGAATCTTCAAATAAAATTTAAAAGGTGTTCTCATTCTGAGGAGTTATAAAGTTCAGTCTCAGTTCAGTCGCTCAGTAGTGTTCGACTCTTTGCGACCCCATTGACTGCAGTACGCCAGGATTCCCTGTCCATCACCAACTCCTGGAGTTTGCTCAAACTCATGTCCACCGAGTCAGTGATGCCATCCAACCATCTCATCCTCTGTTGTTCCCTTCTTCTCCCACCTTCAATCTTTCCCAGCATCAGGGTCTTTTCAAAAGACTCAGTTCTTCACATCAGGTGGCCAAAGTATTGGAGTTTCAGCTACAGTATCAGTCCTTCCAATGAATATTCAGGGCTGATTGCCTTTAGGATGCATTGGTTGGATCTCCTTGTTGTCCAAGGGACTCTCAAGAGTCTTCTCCAATATCACAGTTCAAAAGCATCAATTCTTCAGTGCTCAGATTTCTTTATAGTGCAATTCTCATATCCATACATGACTACTGGAAAAACAGGAGCTTTGACTAGATGGCTGTTTGTTGGCAAAGTAATGTCTCTGCTTTTTAATATGCTGTCTAGGTTAGGCATAACTTTTCTTCCAAGGAGCAAGTGTCTTTTAATTTCATGGCTTCAGTCAACATCTGTAGTGATTGTGAAGCCCCCAAAAATAAAGTCTGCCACTGTTTCCACTGTTTCCCCATCTATTTGCCATGAAGTTATGGGACCAATCTTATTTCTCTGAACGTTGAGTTTTAAGCCAACTTTTCACTCTCCTCTTTTACTTTCATCAAGAGATTCTTTAGTTCTTCTTTGCTTTCTGCCATAAGGGTGGCAAATTTGCATAAGGCAAATTTGGCCTTGGAGTACAGAATGAAGCAGGGCAAAGGCTAATAGAGTTTTTCCAAGAGCACACATTGGTCATAGCAAACACCCTCTCCCAAAAACACAAGAGAACTCTACACATGGACTTCACCAGATGGTCAACACCAAAATCAGATTGATTATATTCTTTGTAGCCAAAGATGGAGAAGCTCTATACAGTCAGCAAAAACAAGACCAGGAGCTCACTGTGGCTCAGATCATGAACTCCTTATTGCCAAATTCAGACTTAAATTGAAGAAAGTAGGAAAAACCACGAGACCATTCAGGTATGACCTAAATCAAATCCCTTATTATCACACAGTAGAAGTGACAAATAGATTCAAGGGATTAAATCTGATATAGTGTCTGAAGAACTATGCATGGAGGATTGGATAAAGATCATAATAAAATAATTTAAGAGTACTGAACACTGCAAGGGGAATGTTGTAGAGTGAGGGATTCAAAGACTATTGTCCTTTGAATAAACACATCACATTTTGATGTTGTACAGTTGATAACTCTCTCAGAAAACTCCTAGGAGTTTTATTATTCTCAGCAGGTATTCAAAGAATAATAAGCTAATCAATGAAAGCAATGGAATAGTAAAGCCCTATTAATGTACATTTCTCTGTGAATATGAATGGGTTTGGTTCTTATTATGTATTCAAAGTGTAGATAATACATAACTGAAAAAAATGCTTTCTGTGTGGAATTAATACCTTTGTCTACATTTGTAAAATCAGTGAATGACTGGAAAATCTCTGCCAAAATGTGGTAGAGGGAGGGAGCAGCAATGTGTGTACACATATGTGTATGTGTGTGTGTGTGCATGTGTTATCATAGTCATAGATAAGAGGAGGGGTCAGTTGGAAAATACAATGTTTGTTTATCTGTCAGCTGTTGCCTTTAACAATTTATATATATTTGGAAGGGGGGTATACATTTTTCTTATTTAGCAGCAATGTTCTTTATTGGTTATTTGCAGATGTATGATAGTTTCTCAGTAAAATTAAATGAATGAATAGATTCAGTTTACTCAGATAAACCACCAGCTCAGCTTCTAATTGCCTGACAAATTTGAACACATTACTTAAGTTCACCTCACAAATTTTTCCTCATTTGAAAAAAAAATAATAATAATAAAATCTAAACATATATTATAAGTAGCATTTAAGTCTTTAATGTATACAGTGTAAGATATTGGCCCAGTTTCATTATTTTAAATGTGGCTATCTGATCTCTGATCTTTTCAACACCATTTAATGAGACTATTCTTCTTCCGTTGTATATTCTTGGCTCTTTTCTTGTGAATTGATTGATCATATATACTTGAGCTTATTTATGGGTTTTCTATTCTGTTCCACTGATCTGGGTCTATTTTTTTGCAAAACCATACTGTTTGGATTATTATAGCTTTTTACTGTAGTTTTAAAACTATAGATTTATATATTTTATAGATTTAGAAAATTATAAAAAATATAAAATAAATCTATTTAGTCTATAAAGTCTATAAATATCATATAATTATAAATTAATAAAGTTTTAAATCTATAGATTTATAAGTTTATATTTTAATATAGTTTTAAAGTGATGCTTCCAGTTTTGTTCTGCTTATTCATGACAGCTTTGTCGATTCAGGTTCTTTTGCGGTTCTATACAGATTTTAGGAATGCTTATTATATTCAAGTAATATTTATTTCAGAGATTCAAGGATGTTTCAACACCCAGGGATCAAACCCAGGTCTCCTGTACTGCATGTGGATTCTTTACCAGCTGAGCCACAAGGGAAGCTAAAGAATACTGGAGTGGGTAGCCTATCCCTTCTCCAGCAGATCTTCCCTAGCCAGGAACTAAACCAGAGTCTCCTGCATTGCAGATGGGTTCTTTGTCAACTGAGCTATCAGGTAAGCCCTCAACATCCACAACATTAACAAAAAAACAATGTGATCACCACATTTACAAAATGAAGAATGAAAATCCTATCATAGTTCTATCATAATCCAGGAAACCTTCTGACACAATTCAACATCAATTTTTCATTAAGAAAACTCTCAGCAAAGTGAGTATAGAGGCAACATACTTCAACATGATAAAGGCCATGTATGTCAGTCCCACAGCTGACACAATACTCAACAGTGAAAAACTGAAAACTTTTCCTCTAAGATCAGGAAAACTACATAGATACTCTCTATTGCCACTTTTATTCAACATATTAGAAAGCCTAACCAGAAAAATAAGCAAGAAAAAGAAATAAAAAGCATTTAAATTAAAAAGGAAGAAGTAACTGTCACCTTATACAGATGTCATAATATCAGAAGTAGAAAATCCTAAAGACTATACTAAAAACCTGTTAGAATTAGTAAAGAAGTTCAATAAACTTGCAGGATACAAAATCAATGCACAAAAAATCAGTTTGCTTCTATATGCTGATAACAAACTGCCAGAAAGAGAATGTAAGAAAAAAATCCCGTTTACAATTGCATCAAAAAGAATAAGCTACCAAGGAATAAACTTAACCAAGGAAGCAAAAAGCCTATAGTCTAAAAACTGTATATTAATGAAAGAAATTAAAGAAGACACAAATCAATGGAAAGTATTCCATGCTCGTGTACTAAAAGACTTAGTATTATTAAACTTGTTATATTATCCAAAGCAATCTACACATTTAGTGCAATCCTTATTGTTATCAAAATTACAATGGCAGTTTTCACAGAAATAGAGCTATTATCATTTATAATTGTATATTTAAAAATTCTATACAGGGTGAAGCTTATTAACCATTAACATTGCTCTTGCATATTATCTAATGTTAATTAATGATGCTGCTTAAATTTTCAGCATTTATTTTCCTTTTTTAATTGTTTCTACAAGTTGTATTCCCTTGGACTGCAAGGAGATCCAACTAGTCCATCCTAAAGGAGATCAGTCCTGGGTGTTCACTGGAAGAACTGATGCTGAAGCTGAAACTCCAATACTTTGGCTACCTGATGTGAAGAGTTGACTCATTGGAAAAGACCCTGATGCTGGGAGGGACTGGGGGCAGGAGGAGAAGGGGACAACAGAAGATGAGATGGCTGGATGGCATCACTGACTTGATGGACATGAGTTTGGGTAAACTCTGGGAGTTGGTGATGGACAGGGAGGCCTGGCATGCTGCGATTCATGGGGTTGCAAAAAGTTGGACACGACTGAGCGACTGAACTGAACTGAACAAGTTGTTTTCACCAAAGCCATGATTTATCTATATTTTTCTTATACTTAATTTTAAGTCTTCTTATTCTGATGAAATATTCCATCAGTAATATTTTCTGTCAAATAGTTCTCTAACTAGATATTAAAATAAATTATGTGTACTTTGTATTTCCTTAATTTAATATTTGTAGATTGAAGTTGACTTGATTTCAGGTAACATTGTAGGATATTTTAAATTTGATAGAACCTAATATTAAAGGGTTCAATAAAAGGTTTCTAAATAGGAAAGCAGTTTTCAATTAACTTGCAGTTTGCATTATATAATGTCCCGTAATTTGTCAGTGCTTTGCTTAATTTATAATAATTATCACAATAATTGTTATAGCCATAATAGTAATAAAATAGAATTGTGCTACCAATATGTTATTTTGAGTCACATAGACCTTTGACATCTAGAAGCATTCATCTTAGGTTTCCTAATCCTAACGTCTAGATAATCTGAATGTGTCCCTAAAATTTTGCAATAAGGAGCTGATCTGAGCCACGGATTTGGTCACCTGATGCAAAGAGCCAACTCATTGGAAAAGACCCTGATGCATGGAAAGATTGAGGGCAAGAGGAGTAGTGGGTGACAGAGGATGAGATAGTCGGATGGTAACACTGACTCGATGGACATGAATTTGAGCAAACGCCAGGACATAGTGGAGGACAGAGGAGCCTGGTGTGCTACAGTCTGAGGGGTCACAGAGAGTCAGACATGACAGAAACTGAACAACTAGTCCCTGAAATTATAATTTCTGAGATAATACATTTCCGGTGGTACATTTCTTTCTGCTTCTTGACTCATATATGACTTTTCTTATAGACTCAGATATGAACTCAGACTTTAGTTGGCTTTCAAGAAAACACATACACACAGACACACACACGCAGGAAAAACAGGCAAACAAATGACAACAATATAAAAAACTTCTGAGTAAATATTTCAGTAAGGTAAACTAATAACTTATGCTCTCATACAAATATAAAATAAATGGCTGTCAAATGTTTCATTTAATTTGGTAATCAATGAAAGAATCAGAAAGATATTGCAACAGGTTCAAAAGTAAATTGAAGAACCAAATATAGATAGGCAATTAAGAAATGTTGAAAAATGAATTTAAAATAGATATAAAACAGGTGTATCCAGAGACAAAATCCAATTGTGTTTTGTGGGATGAAATTAGTCATGTTTGTATGAATCAGAATAATTTGCATTATTATTAATTTTCTACAATCTACAGATTTTTGCAAGAGCTCAAAGACAGTGAAAGGCTTAGATTACCTGAAGGAGTGTTCTAGACAGGAAGCCCATAATCTCTTTTCATTTATTCCTAAATTTTTCACAGTTTTTCCTTACAGTGTCCACCCTCACATCCTTTGATCTTAATATTCTCGAACATTATTCCAAAATGTTTTGTCTGAGTAGTTTGGATCTGATCATTTGTATTTATTCAACAGATGTGCTAATTAACCATAAAGTTTACTTTGCTACTTTATTTAGAAGGCTAGGGACTTAGAGTATTGAATAATTACTACGCCCACAAAATTTAATTTTGTCTTGAAGTTTTCATAAAGAATATTTGATTGGACTTTTTAAAAAACTCCATTATTTGGTTTCTCAAGTCTAGAAAACCATGTTGAAGCCATATATACTTAACAGTGGTTGCTCATACACGATTCAATGCAAATTATCCTCAAATATGGAACTCCAGTGAGGTCTTGGTTGTACAACCAATTTGTCCAATTATATTCTGGCACAAGGGAGAAGAGATTGATTTTAAGTTTTAAAGTAAATAAATATTTTTCCATAAAAAATAAAAATATTTAGTAAGAATTTCATAATCAGCAGTAATCAGCAGGGGGTCATTGAGAATCTGACTTCATTTTTAAACATTTCATTTTACAAATATAAAGTTCAATAAGTAGTTGAGGGTTCAATAGCTTGAGAAAATGAGTTTTCTTGTATATCTGAAATAGAAAATTAATGTTAATAAATCAAATATTCCAAACATAAAACTACAGTAAAATTTTTCCCATCAGTTGTTTCACTTCTATATAATCAATACCTGCTCTCCTGGATTTGGGGTAAGCAGTGTGTGAAGCTGTCTGCTTCTTAATTAACAGGAATCCTGGTTCTCTAGAATTAATCCACTGGTGCAGACTGAACATTTTTCATAAAATGTCAGCTCAGAAGCTATGATTATTATAGAGGAAAAATATTGTGATATAGTTATTTTAAGATATATATTTTATATACTATAAATATCAAATAAAGTGATTTAGTAAGTCTAGAGCAGAGCTTAGACATTTCTATTTTTATTAAACTTCATGTGTAAGTGCCCCAGAAATAAACTAATAGTCTCAGTGCTACTAGATTCAAGGTAAAGCATTAAGCTTTTGACAAATTAAACACTTTCAATAACAACAAATTATAATCAATAACTCTTGATTTTATCAAATATCACCAGGAAAATGACCCTTGGAACTCTGATAAATGTAAGAAAACTATAAGAGAAATACTTCATAAAAATACTGATTACTGTTTCCCTTATGTTAAAGCATGATGGGGGTGAGACATTAACAGTTTTGAAAGGCTTCTCACAAAATATGCTCTTTTATTGAACACCTCCTTTTTTTGTTTTTGTTTTTAAAAAAGATAACAGAAAAAAATCATTGTGATTTCCAGTGTCCAGTGGAGGTAAATCCCAAAGTGGGTAGTTTTATCTGTAAATGATATTGCAAAATTTGTATTTTTTTCCCAGTATTTCAATATTAATTTAGACAGACAAAAAATCAGTTATCAGAGGAAATTTTGAGCAATTGATTAAAATAGCAATGGAGGCACCGTGGTAAAGAATCCACTTGCCAACACAGGAGACACAGGAAATGCAGGTTTGATCCCTGCATGGGAAAGATCCCCTAGAGACGGAAATGACGACCCGCTCCTGTATTCTTGCCTGGAGAATCCCAAGAACAGAGGAGCCTGACAGGTTACAGTTCATGGGCTTCCAAAGAGTTGGACATGACTGAGCATGCACACAGCACAACGTATAAACATCACGGGTGTCTAAGAAATAATAATTAATTACATATTAAAGCAAAGTGGGAAAAATATTAACAGGGAAGTTAAAACAGTTGTAAAGAATCATTTCCTTCATATGGGAAGATCATTTACTTACTTTTTCCTCTTAAACAATCAAAGATATAATGATGTTGATATAAGGCACAAAAAATGTTTTAGAAGAACATAAAATCTCTGTTATCTCGGCAGATTACACTGACATTTTACAAAATATTTCAATTGTAGTCAAAGGCATTAATCAGTAAACCAAGCAAACAAGCTTATCAAAATTCAGAAAACTTTGCCAAGATTTTAACACATTTCATAATTTCTTATCAGACCCTTATATTGCAAATTTATGCAAATTAATTCATTTTCCACATTTTGTCCTTTATAGTATTCTTTCATTTTCTGGGGAAAAAAATGCCACCTTTTCTTTAGTACAGCTTACAGTAGATCTTTGTGGTCAAAACTAATTTCATACTAATATTTAAATGTTATTTCTGCTCTCATGTGATGCACTTATGGTTGCTATCTTAAAAAACGATAAAAATTAAAAAAAAATTTCAATTTTTAGTACAAAAAGTTATAATCTACAGATGGTGAACTCTTAGTGTCATCGGTAAGTCCTAAGAGTGTAAAATAGTCTGGAGATTAAAAAGCACAAGAACCACCGCTTTAGGACAAAAGTACATACATTTGTATATATCATGCTCAGAATATTGTTCTGAGTATAGTCTCAACCACCTATATTAGTAATAACTTCTAACCAAAGTAACATATTCTATTTCATAGACAAAAAGTGGGAGGAATATAATTGAGAACTTTTACATATGAGCATTTTAGCACATTAGTGGACTTTATTCATATACGCAGTACAACTTTCCACAATCACACACATTCCTTATATGACCTCACACAATAACAAATTGAACATCTTTATTATAACAGCTCAAAGCAATGGACTCTCTATAACATATTCAAAAAGAAAAAACTATATTAAGTTAAAATCACACTTAGTAATCAGTGCTTTGGTATTCTTAAACTTATTTGCATATCCAATAATTAACAATTAATTTTCAACTTGTCATTCCAACTGAATTACATTTCAGATTTTGACTCTAAGTCACATAAAGATCTAAGAAGGATCCTGAAGCTAAAGTTAATGCTACTGAAATAAGTTTGAAGAACAATATATTGGTAAATTAGGAAGTCTATAATGTTCATAAATATCAAACATTATGGAGTAACATTACCTTATTTTTATACTCATGAATATTTATAAAAAAGCTAACTAAAATAAATGTATAACTATATTATATTTAAAACTCATGAAGAAAAGCATGGCTATCTCTTAAACCAAAATTATCCTTATTCTTGTCAAAGTTTTGATTAATTATATATACTTAGATTCTTAAAATGTTTCAGAGTTAGCTTCTATAAGAATTTCTTTTAGTCTGGTACTGTCAAAGTATAAGAAATTTAATATTTCATAATTTCTGTGAATTTTTAACAATATTTAAATTACATAAGCACTTCTTTCTATTCAGTGCAGTTCAGTCACTCAGACTTGTCCAGCTCTTTGCAATTCCATGGACTGCAGCACAGGAGACCTTGCTATCCATCACCAACTCCCAGAGTTCATTCAAACTCATGTCCATTGAGACAGAGATGCCATCTAACCATCTCATCCACTGTCATCCCTTTCTCTTCCTGCCTTCAATCTTTCCCAGCATCAGGATCTTTCAACTGAGTCAGTTCTTCTCATTAGGTGGCCAAAGTATTGGAGTTTCAGCTTCAGCATCAGTCCTTCCAATGTATATTCAGAACTGATTGCCTTTAGGATGGATTGGTTGGATCTCCTTGCAGTCCAAGGGACTCGCAAGAGTCTTCTCCAACATCACAGTTCAAAAGCATCAATTCCTGGCACTCAGCTTTCTTTATAGTCCAATTCTCACTTCCATACCTGACTACTGGAAAAAAAAAACAGAGCTTTGACCAGACAGACGTTTGTTGGCAAAGTAATGTCTCTGCTTATTAATATGCTAAGTTGGTCATAACTTTTCTTCCAAGAACAAGCGTCTTTTAATTTCATGTCTGCAGTCACCATCTACAGTGATTTTTCAGGCCCCCCAAATTAAATCTGTCACTGTTTTCATTGCTTCCCCAACTATTTGCCATGAAATGATGGGAGGAGATGCCATTCTTAGTTTTCTGAATGTTTAGTTTTAAGCCAACTTTTTCACTCTCCTCTTTCACTTTCATTAAGAGATTCTTTAATTCTTCTTCGATTTCTGCCTAAAGGTGGTGTCATCTGCATATCTGAGTTGCTGATATTTCTCCCAGCAATCTTGATTCCAGCTTGTGCTTCATCCAGCCCAGTATTTCTCATGATATACTCTGCATACATCTTAAAAAAAGCAGGGTGACAATATACAGCCTGTATCCCAATTTAGAACCAGTCTGTTGTTCCATGTCTAGTTCCAACTGTTGCTTCCTGACCTGCATACAGAATTCTCAGGAGGTAAGTCAGGTGACCTGGTATTCCCATCTCTTGAAGAATTTTCCACAGTTTATTGTGGTCCACACAGTCAAAGGCTTTGGCATAGTCAATAAAGTAAAAGTAGATGTTTTTCTGGAACTCGCTTGCTTTTTCAATGATCCAATGTATGTTGGGAATTTGATCTCTGTTTCCTCTGCCTTTTCTAAATCCATCTTGAATATCTTGAAGTTCATGGTTCAAATACTGTTGAAGCCTGTCTTGGAGAATTTTGAGCACTATGTTGGTAGCATCTGAGATGACTGCAATTGTGCGTAGTTTGAGCATTCTTATGCATTGTCTTTCTTTGGGATTGGAATGAAAACTGACATTTTCCAGTCTTGTGGCCACTGCTGAGTTTTCCAAATTTGCTGGCTTATTGAGTGCAGCGCTTTCACAGCGTCATCTTTTAGGAACTGAAATAGCTCAACTGGAATTCCATCACCTCCACTAGCTTTGTTTGTAGTGATGCTTCCTAAGGCCCACTTCACTTCGTATTCCAGGATGTCTGGCTCTAGTTGACTGATCATACCATCGTGATTATTTGGGTCATGAATATCTTTTTTGTATAAGTCTGTGTATTCTTGCCAACTCTTCTTAATATCTTCTGCTTCCATTAGGTCCATACCATTTCTGTCCTTTATTGAGCCCATCTTTCCATGAAATGTTCCCTTGGTATCTCCAATTTTCTTGAATAGATCTCTAGTCTTTCCCCATCTATTGTTTTCTTCAATTTCTTTGCAGTGATCACTGAGGAAGGCTTTATTATCTCTCTGTACTATTCTTTGGTGTTCATCATTCAAATGGGTATATATTTAATTTTCTCATTTGCCTTTTGCTTCTCTTCATTTCTCAGCTATTTGTAAAGCCCCTTCAGACAACCATTTTGCCTTTTTGCATTTCTTTTTCTTGGGGATGGTCTTGATTCTTGCCTCCTGCACAATATCATGAACCATTATCCATAGTTCTTCAGGCACTCTGTCCATCAGATCTATTCTCTTGAATTTATTTCTCACTTCCACTCTATACTTGTAAGGGGTTTGATTTAGGTCATACCTGAATGGTCTAGTAGTTTTCTCTGCTTTCTTCAATTTAAGTCTGAATTTGGCAATAAGGAGTTCATTATCTGAGCCACAGTCAGCTCCCGGTCTTGTTTTTGCTAACTGTATAGAGCTTTTCCATCTTTGGCTGAAAAGAATATAGTCAATCTGATTTTGGTATTGACCATCTGGTGATGTCCATGTGTAGAGTCTTGTGTTGTTGGAAGAGGGTGTTTGCTATGACCAGTGCATTCTCTTGGCAAAACTCTGTTAGCCTTTGCCCTGCTTCATTCTGTACTCCAAGGCCAAATTTGCTTATTACTCCAGGTATCTATTGACTTCCTACTTATGCATTCCAGTCCCGTATAATGAAAAAGACATCCTTTTTGCATGTTAGTTCTAGAAGTTCTTTTAGGTCTTCATAGAACCATTCAACTTCAGCTTCTTCAGCATTACTGGTGGGGGCATAGACTTGGATTACTGTGATATTGAATGGTTTGCCTTGGAAATGAACAGAGATTATTCTGTTGTTTGTGAGGTTGTATCCAAGTACTGCATTTCAGACTCTTTTATTGATTATGATGGCTATTCCATTTCTTCTAAGGGATTCTTGCTCACAGTAATAGATGTAATGGTCATCAGAGTTAAATTCACCCATTCCATTCCATTTTAGTTCGCTGATTCCTAAAATGTCGGTGTTCACTTTTGCCATCTCTTGTGTGGCCACTTCCAATTTGCCTGGATTTATGGGCCTAAAATTCCAGCTTTCTATGTAATATTTCTCTTCACATCATTGGATCTTGCTTCCATCACCAGTCACATCCACAACTGGGTGTTGTTTTTGCTTTGGTTCCATGTCTTCGTTCTTTCTGGAGTTATTTCTCCTCTGATCTCCAGTAGCATATTGGGCACCTACCGACCTGGGGAGTTCATCTTTCAGTGTTCTATCTTTTTGCCTTTTCATACTGTTCATGGGGTTCTCAAGGCAAGAATACTGAAGTGGTTTGACATTCCCTTCTCCAGTGGACCGTGTTTTGTCAGAACTCTCCATGACCCATCCACTTGGCTGGCCCTACATGGCATGACTCATAGTTTCATTGAGTTAGACAAGGTTGTGGTCCATGTGATCAGATTGTTTTGTTTTCTGTGATTGTGGTTTTCAGTCTTTCTGCCCTCTGATGGAGAAGGATAATAGACTATAAGCCAATTAAATTGCTTTCATTTAATTTAAAATACTTTATCAATTTAATAATACTTTGTAGAAATGGGAAAGTATTTCATATTCATACACAAGAGGTAAAGGCCTTTGTCAGACATACAGACCTATAGATGCAGTTTTAATTCTACAATTCAAGAAACACAAAAGACAAAAATTCAGCATTCATCAAAAAACTCTTTTCTTTCATTTTATGCAAGAAATCCTTAATTGATTTGACCTCAAATTAATCAATCATGCAAACAACAGACTAGCAAACCAAATTTCTTCTTTGAGTCTCACTCAATAGCTCATAAATTTTTATAGTTCATTTCAGATCTTCTTCAAATTATGATGGGCTAACATACCAATAAAGTTATATTAAACTGAAAATATTGTTAAGTTGAAAATGCTTTCAGAACACTCACAGTAGCCTAGAGTTGAGCTAAATCCTAACATAAAGCTTATTTTATAGTAAAGTGTAGAATGTCTCATGTAACTTATTGAAAGATATACTGAAAGTAAAAACAGAATTGCTGTATGGATGCAGAATTGTGGTAGCTGTATTGGTTGTTTACCCTCATCTTTGCATGCATGTTTGTAAACTGTGGCTTACTGCCACTGCCCATCACTATGAAAGTATTCTACTGCATATTGCTAGCTCAGGAAAAAAAACAAAATTGGAAATTTTTTAATGAATGTATATTGTTTTCATAAATTTGTTAAGTTGAAAATGTGTTAAGTTGAACTATTGTTAAGTCAGAGACCTTCTATTACATCTGTTTTTGACCATTAAATGGTCAGATCATAAAATGAAATCCCCAATCAATGTTGCTACCAATGGGGTAAAAACATCAGATGTGTGAAACAAACCAAAATCTAACAGAAAACACAATATTAGTGGAGAGAGAAAAAAGAAAGAAATGAAAACAAAATCTAGAGAAATATCAAAGTTCTTTTACTATTTGGATTTTACCCCAGAGAATCAAGAAAATCTATACCTGAGCTCAAACTGCTCCTGAAAAATCCTTGTCTAACAACATATTTACCTGTTTTTATCAAGTGAATTAATTGGGTATCTTGATGGATGAATTCAGAAGTGATACACAGTATTTTTTTTTTAAAGAAAGGCATGTCAAAGATTTTACTTAGTTTATAAAGTAATAAAAAAAAGACTGAAGACATTATAGCTGGTTCAAAGGAAAATTGAAAGAAATACACACACATATAGGCAAATAAAGTAAGCTGGAATAAATTTATAAATACATGCAAAATGAGTTTATCTCTATAGCAAGAATCAATTAGATGTTTCTGATAAAATTAACTTCTATAGAGAAGAAGCATTTGCTATATTATAAGTTTCTACACTTACAGAGTTGTCCAAGATCTCCAAAGCACTGAAAGACTGAGATGAGCCATGGGGCACCTAGATAGGACATCTTTTTTGCATGATCTTTTTGGTCCATTTAAATTTTTTCACATATTTTTGTTACACTTTTGGAGTAAAGTACATTTTTGGTACTATTGAGTAGAGCACCTATTTCTAAATCATTCAGGGTCATTATGAGGTTTCTTATTATAAACCAAAAAGCTAAAACATAAATGTGATAATAGGGCTTCTGGAGTGGCTTAACGGTAAAGAAATCACCTACAATGCAGGAGACACAGGAAACGTGGGCTCGATCCTTGGTTTGGGAAGATCCCCTGGAGTAGGAAATGGTAACACACTCCAGGATTCTTGCTGGGAAAATCCCACGGACAGTGGAGGCTGGCCGGCTACGGTCTGCAGGGTCACAAAGAGTCAGACACAACTGAGTGACAGAGCAGCAGCGGCAGCAGTAAATGTGATAATAATTATAAACTTAAAATCAGACCCTAAATTGTCCTGCATTCGCAGGTTCTCTCCAACCTCTGAACATACTGAGAATCTAAGCTTTTTCCCTGTAGCATGACAAGTCCTCCACCCTTTTCTGTTCTTCACACCTATACTTTGTTCTCCACTCTCGACCTTACAGAAAACTGAAGAAGAAAGAAAACAAACCAACATGCAGATTTACAAGAATAAATACTTGGGATCTTTGGAGAGAAAATACTTCTTTGGCTTGATGAGTAGTGTTGTCAGTTAAAGTAGAGCCAAAGGTTATGAGTTAACATTTTGATAACCACTTTGAATAAAAGATATAGGTCTGTATAAACAACATATATTTTTATGCAAATAAACCTGATGAGCTATTAAGAATAAAGTCTAAGTTGTATTCACTTATAAAGATTAAATTTCTCTTTAATTAAGAACAGATTAGCATATATAATTGTTAACCAATTCTATAAGGTAGGAATAAACAAAAGAAACCAAACAATATTAAGAATAGAGAAAAATAAGAAATATAAAGTTCAGTGTGTTTAATCTTGACTTTTAAAATGAAGCAGCTGTTCCCATGGAAATCTTAAAATGAAATATTAAAAATAATAAAATTGCAATGATTTTGATGTAGTGGTTATGATACACTTTTCTTTAAATACAAATATGCTGCTATTCCAATTAAATTCAGGACACAAAAATCACATCATAATGTCACTGCTGAATTTAAGGAACCTGTAAGGCTATCATGTCAGGAAAACTAAAAAGGCAGTGTGTGGATATTATGATTTAATGCCCTTTGCCGCTGGGAATTCCTGGAGCTCAAAGTAATAATGTCTTACACGTTAATGTGCAGTGAAGTGAGTGCTACATTAATCTTCACAGAAAGTTCAATTCTTTTGAGAGGATAAGGAGAAAATATCAACTGTACTAACATCAGAAAATTATTAGGTAACATTAGAAGATCATATAGATGTTTAATATTGTATATTTATCACAATTTTTTTTTTTACTATTTACACTATTGTAAACCAAAACTATTGATTGATGTTCAGTTTAACATTAAAATTTTAGATAAGAGTTTTTTAAACTCAAAATGTAAACATATGCTTGTAAATTCTTTATAAATATATTGTCATGTTTTATTGGCAATTTTTGAAAATTATCTTTAGTCTAGTTGATTTGTTTTGGTTTGACTTGGCTTATTGTCAAATGAGAGTAGGTGGATATCTGCAAATATCTGTATTTCTTGCAGGAGGATATCAAGTTAAAGCTTATCTTTCAAAATGTGTAACTGCATGCTCAGTTGCATCTGACTCTTTGAAGGCCCCATGGACTATAGCATGCCAGGTTTCTCTGTCCATGCAGTTCCCCAGGCAAGAATACTGAAGCGGGTTGCCATGCCCGCCTCCAGAGGATCTTCCTGACCCAGGGATCAAACCCATGTCTCCTGCATCTCCTGCATTGCAGGTGGATTCTTTACCTCTGAGCCACTGGGGAAGCCTTGCAAGATGCATAGTGAAATAGTAACAAAGGCATAATTACATACTCCATGGTATCCTTTTATTAAGCCCTTAAAACTTTATTGTGTTCCCGGGTTTTAGTTTTAGAGAAAAGGAAGGCACTTTGCCATGTGGTGGGAAGCTATGAGAGGTGTTTATTTAACCCTCTTATTGGAGCAGCTTTGTTGTTCAGTCACTCAGTCGTGTTGGACTCTTTGCAACCCCAAGGACTGCAGCACGCCAGGCATCCCTGTCCATCAACATCCCCTGGAGTTTGCTCAGACTCATGTCCATCAAGTTGGTGATGCCATACAATCCCCTTCTCCTCCTGCCCTCTGTCTTTCCCAGCATCAGGGTCTTTTCCAATGAGTCCACTCTTTGTATCATGTGGCCAAAGTATTGGAGCTTCAGCTTCAGCATCAATCTTTCAAATGAATATTCAGGGTTGATTTTCTTTAGGATTAACTGGTTTGATATCCTCACAGTCCAAGGGACTCTTAAGAGTCTTCTCCAGCTAGTGACTGCAATTTTCCCTTATGTGAAAGGATTTACAAATAATTAACTTATACCTGATTCTAGAATATTCTGAACTTTATCAAATCTACAGCAGTCATGTGAAGTGATTCTGTTCTAACTCAAAACTAATAATGGGAATTTTTAAACTAAAAGCAAAATACTGAGACCACATAATTAGTTACTACCTTGAGAAAATCTTATGGAACCTGCTTTTGCTTTTTTAAAATGACTATTTTTGTTGAAAAAATTAATATTAGTTAAAACTTTGCTCTACTGTCAGATATTCTTGAATTTTACTTATATCTTTTTTCTTCCTTTCGCCCACAAATTTGGATCTGGATTATATTAATCATCATGCTTAAGTAATTTAAATTATTTTTATACTTTTGTTATTATGCATAAAGAATATAATACCTAGTAATGCCACTTAAGTTAAATCAGTTCCATGAAAAGAGTTTATAAATTCTAGAAGCAGTGCATGAGAATTTTGTGAGATATTCTGCATAACATGATATTACTTAATATAGATTTTGCATTTGTAAATGCCATCTTTGAAATGTTAAAAAAAAAAAAATGCTATGTTAACTACCTCTATGGAGAGACCCATGTGGTAAGGAATTAATCTCTCCTGCCAGCAACCATGGAGGAATTGAGCTCTCCCGCTGAAAGCTGTGTTATGACATAATATTCACATTTTGGGGGTGCCTCCCAAATTCATTTGTTAATATTTTAACCTCTAGTTTCTCAGAATGTGACCTTTTGAAAATAGATTAGTTGAAGACAAAATTAGTTAAAAATTAAGTCATTAAGATAAGACATTGTCCAATATTACTGGCATCCATATAAAAGGGAGACATTTGAACACAGAAATAGTAGAGGGAAGACAGTGTAAATAGACACAGGGAGATGATGCCATTTACAAGCCAAAGACAGATGTGAAATGTGAAACAAACCCCAAATCTGCCAACACATCAGAAGTGAACTCCTAGCCTCCAGGACTATGAGAAAATGAGCTCCTGCTGGCACTCTGTTATAACAGCCCTGGGAAAGTAAATACATTAAGCGGGACAATAGTTTCAAGGTGAAATGAGGAACTGGCTACAGTAAATATGTTCATTCACACACTTGTTTCATATGAACACTTCGGTGATTTTTGAAAATAACTTTAAAGTCTAAATGAAAATCAGAAAATATAAGATAGCTCTAAGATAGCTCACATTCTGTGATATAATTAATGCAAAGAAATTCTTCATATTTTCATTTCTGCTTATTTGTGTTTTTATTTTTCACATACAGGAATCATTGTGAACAAATGATATTCAGAATATACAAAGATATCAGGAAAGAATATTCCAAGCTCTTGTGCATGCAATACTTATGTTCAGTAAATAGAATTAAATCTTTCTTACAGAAAAAAATTAGGCAATAGTAGCCTTCAGCAGTAGTAATTTATACTCTGAAGTTTTATGAGTTGCTTACTGGCTTTATTATTTAGAAAACAAAATCCATACTTGCTATAGAAACCTCTATAGTCACTTTTATTTAATAAATTTAAAGAGTGCAACATATAGCTGCACTGTGATATCAACCACAAAGGATGCTTTAAAATATATTTAATTCTAAATAGTGTGTCAGGTATTAATTCAATTCAGTAAGCGTTTCTTGAGAATAATAATTCACCAGATTTTGTCCTTAGTTTCAGTTTTATGTATAGGTAAATAATACTTTAAGAATGCTAATTTTTTTTCAATATTTCTTAAGTTGGGCTTCTTTCTATTCATGAAGTAACTAGGCTTTTGATATTTTAGAAAGGGTGTTTATGAGCAGAACAAAATTTATAGAGTCTAGGGTGTTGACCAAGAAGGAAGAAATCATGACATAGACAATATTTTTTAATTTATTTATTTTTAATTGGAGGAAAATGGCTTTCCAATGTTGTATTGATTTCTGCCATGCATCAGCATGAGTCAGCTAAAGGTAGACATATGCCCCCTCCATCCTGAATATCTCTCCCAGTTCCCCACCCATCCCTCAGAAAACCCCTCTAGGTTGTCACAGAACACTGTGTTGAACTCCCTGCATCATACAGAAAATTCCCACTGGCTATCTATTTTACATATGGTAATATGTGTCTTTCAATTCTACTTTCTCAATTCGCCCTACCCTCTCCTTCCACGTTGTGTACACAAGTCTGTTCTCTATGTACATGTCTCTATTGCTGTCCTACAAACAGGTTAATCAGTATCATTTTTTTTAGATTCCTTATATGTGAGTTAAAATCAATATTTGTTTATCTCTTTCTGACTTACTTCACTCCGTATAACAGGCTCTAGGTTCATCCACCACACGGGAACTGACTCAAATTGTTCCTTTTTATGGCTCAATAATATTCTATTGCATATATGAACAATAACTTCTTTATTCATCTGTTGATGGACCCCTAGGTTGCTTCCATGTCCCGGCTATTGTAAACAGTGCTGTAGTGAACACTGGGGCCACAGTCAGCTCCCGGTCTTGTTTTTGCTGAGTGTACAGAACTTCTCCATCTTTGATAGCAAAGAAAATAATCAATCTGATTTCAGTGTTGACCATCTGGTGATGACCATGTGTAGAGTCTCTCCTGTGCTGTTGGAAGAAGGTGTTTGCTATGACTAGTACATTCTCTTGGCAAAACTCTATTAGCCTTTGCCTTGCTTCATTCTGTACTCCAAGACATAATTTGCCTGTTATTCCAGGTGTTTCTTGACTTCCTATTTTTGCATTCCAGCCTCCTATAATGAAAAGGACATCTTTTTTGGGTGTTAGTTCTAAAAGGTCTTGTAGGTCTTCATAGAACCATTCAACTTCAGCTTCTTCAGCATTACTGGTCAGGGCATATGCTTGGATTATTGTGTTATTGAATGGTTTGCCTTGGAAACCAACAGAGATCATTCTGTCATTTTTGAGATTGCATCCAAGTACTGCATTTCAGACTCTTTTGATGACCATGATGGTTACTCCATTCCTTCGAAGGAATTCCTGCCCACAGTAGTAGATATAATGGTTATCTGAGTTAAATTCACCCATTCCAGTCCTTCTTAGTTCGCTGATTCCTAGAATGTCAATGTTCACTCTTGCCATCTCCTCTTTGACCACTTCCAATTTGCCTTGATTCTGGGCCTAACATACCAGGTTCCTATGAAATATTGCTTTTACACCATCAGACCTTGCTTCTATCAACAGGCACATCCACTACTAAGTGTTGCTCTTGCTTTGGCCCCTTCCCTTCATTCTTTCTGGAGTTATTTCTCCACTGATCTCCAGTAGCATATTGGGCACCTAAAGACCAGGGGAGTTCATCTTTAAGATCATGAACGTCTTATTGTCAAATTCAGACTTAAATTGAAGAAAATGGGGAAAACCACTAGACCATTCAGGTATGACTGAAATAAAATCCCTTATGATTGCACAATAGAAGTGGAGAAATCGATTTAAGGGACTAGATCTGATAGACAGAATGCCTGATGAACTATGGACGGAGGTTCATGACATTGTACAAGAGACAGGGAGCAAGATCATCCCCATGGAAATGAAATGCAAAAAGCAAAATGGCTGTCTGATGAGGCCTTACAAATAGCTGTGAAAAGAAGAGAAGCCAAAAGCAAAGGAGAAAAGGAAAGATAGTCCCCTTTCAATGCAGAGTTCCGAAGAATAGCAAGGAGAGATAAGAAAGCCTTCCTCAGCAATCAATGCAAAGAAATAGAGGAAAACAATACAATGGGAAAGACTAGAGATCTCTTAAAGAAAATTAGAGATACCAAGGGAACACTTCATGCAAAGATGGGCTCAATAAAGGACAGAAATGGTATGGAACTAACAGAAGCAGAAGATATTAAGAAAAGATGGCAAGAATACACAGAACTGTACAAAAAAGATCTTCATGACCCAGGTAATCACAAGGTTTGATCACTCACTCACCTAGAGCCAGACATCCTGAAATGTGAAGTCCAGTGGGCCTTAGGAAGCATCACTACAAACAAAGCTAGTGGAGGTGATGGAATTCCAGTTGAGCTATTTCAAACCCTGAAAGAGCATGCTGTGAAAGTGCTGCACTCGATATGTCAGCAAATTTGGAAAACTCAGACGTGGTCACAGGACTGGAAAAGTTCAGTTTTCACTCCAATCCCAAAGAAAGGCAATTTCAAAGAACACTCAAACTACTGCACAATTGCACTCATCTCACACACTAATGAAGTAATGCTCAAAATTCTCCAAGCCAGGCTTCAGCAATATGTGAACTGTGAATTTCCAGATGTTCAAGCTGGTTTTAGAAAAGGCAGAAGAACCAAAGATCAAACTGCCAGCATCTGCAGGATCATCAAAAAAGCAAGAGAGTTCCAGTAAAACATCTGGAACTTCTGCTTTATTGACTATGCCAAAACCTTTGACTG
Source organism: Cervus canadensis (assembly GCF_019320065.1). NCBI lineage: Eukaryota > Metazoa > Chordata > Mammalia > Artiodactyla > Cervidae > Cervus > Cervus canadensis. The sequence continues at coordinate 39,291,298 of NC_057387.1, read as the reverse complement.
TGTGGAGCACAATAAACTGTGGAAAAATCTTCAAGAGATGGGAATACCAGACCACCTGACCTGCCTCTTGAGAAACCTATATGCACGTCAGGAAGCAATGGTTAGAACTGGACCTGAAACAACAGACTGGTTCCAAATTGGGAAAAGAGTACGTCAAGGCTGTATATTGTCACCCTGCTTATTTAACTTATATGCAGAGTACATCATGATAAATGCTGGGCTGGAAGAATCACAAGTTGGAATCAAGATTGTCGGGAGAAATATCAATAACCTTAGATATGCAGATGACACCACCCTTATGGCAGAAAGTGAAGAATAACTAAAGAGTCTGTTGATGAAAGTGAAAGAGGAGAGTGAAAAAGTTGGCTTAAAGCTCAACATTCAGAAAACTAAAATCATGGCACTTTGGTCCTATCACTTCATGGCAAATAGATGGGGAAACAGTGGAAACAATGGCTGACTTAATTTTTGGGGGCTCCAAATTCAGTGCAGATGGTGATTGCAGCCATGAAACTAAAAGACGCTTACTCCTTGAAAGAAAAGTTATGACCAACCTAGATAGCATATCAAAAAGCAGAGACATTACTTTGCCAACAAAGGTCCATCTAGTCAAGGCTATGGTTTTCCAGTAGTCAGATATCAATGTGAGAGTTGGACTATAAAGAAAGCTGAGCACAGAAGAATTGGTGCTTTTGAACTATGGTGTTGGAGAAGACTCTTGAGAGTCCCTTGGACTGCAAGGAGATCCAACCAATCCATCCTAAAGGAGATCAGTCCTGGGTGTTCATTGGAGGGACTGATGTTGAAGCTGAAACTCCAATACTTTGGCTACCTGATGCGAAGAGCTGACTCATTTGAAAAGACCCTGATGCTGGGAACGATTGAGGGCAAGAGGAGAAGGGGACGATAGAGGATGAGATGGTTGGATGGCATCACCAACTCAATGGACATGAGTTTGGGTAAACTCTGGGAGTTGGTGATGGGCAAGGAGGCCTGGAGTGCTGCAGTTCATGGGGTCAGAAAGAGTCAGACACGACTTAGCAACTGACTGAACTGACTGAACTTTGGGGCACATGTTTCTTTTAGAATTGTGGTTTTCAAAGAGTATATGCCCAGTAGTGGGATTCCTGGCTCATATGATAGTTTTATTTCTAGTTTTTATTTTTTATTTTTTAAAGAAATCTCCATACTGGTCTTCTCCCTAGTAGCCATTCCCACCAACAGTGCAAAAGGGTTCCCTTTCTCTACACCCTCTCCATCATTTATTGCTTGTAGATTTTTTTGATGGTGACCATTCTGACCTGTGTAAGGTGATACCCCATTGCAGTTTTGATTTGCATTTCTACAATAATAAGCAATGTTGCACAATTTTTCTTGTATTTGTTAGCCATCTGTACATCTTTCTTGAAGAAATGTCTGTTTAGGTCTTCTGCCCCCTCGGCTCCCCTGTTTTTAATTGGATTGTTTGATTTTCTGCTATTGAACTGCTTGTATATTTTTTTAGATTAATCCTTTGTTAGTTGCTTCATTTGCAATTATTTTCTCCCATTTTGAGGGTTGACTTTTCATCTTGTTCATGGTTTCCTTTACTGTGAAAGCTTTTAGGTTTATTTAGGTCCTATTTGTTTATTTTTGTTTTTATTTCCATCACTTCAAGTGGATCATAGATGATCTTGCTGTGATTTATGTCATTGAATGTTCTGCCTATTTTTTCCTTAAGGGTTTTATAGTTTCTGGTTTTACATTTAAATCTTTGATCCATTTTGAGTTTGTTTTTGTATATGGTGGCAGGAAGTGTTCTAATTTCATTCTGTTACACACAGCTGTTCAGTTTCCCGGCATGACTTATTGAAGAGACTGTCTTTTCCCCATTGTATATTCTTGCCTTCTTTGTCAAAGATAAGGTGCCCATAGGTGTGTGGGTTTATTTCTGGACTTTCTATCTTGTTCCATTGGCCTATGTGTTTGGTATTATGCCAGTGCCATACTGTCTTGATGACTGTAACTTTGTAGTATAATCTGAAGTCATGAAGGTTGATTCCTCCAGCTCCATTCTTCTTTCTCAAGATTGCTTTGATAATTCAGGGGCTTTTGCATTTCCATACAAATTTTAAAATGTTTTGTTCTAGTTGTGTGAAAAATGCCATTGGTATTTTGATAGGGATTACATTGAATCCATAGATTGCTTTGGCTAGTACAGTCATTTTCACAATATTGATTATTCCAATACAAGAACATCTGTTTGTGTTATCTTGCATTTTTTTTCATTAGTGTCTTATAGTTTTCTGTATACAGTTCTCATATTTCCTTAGGTAGGTTTATTCCTAAATATTTTATCCTTGTTGTTGCAGTGGTGAATGGGATTGATTCCTTAATTTCTCTTCCTGATTTTTCATAGTGTATAGGAATATAAATGATTTCTATGTACTGAATTTGTATCCCATGACTGTACTAAATTCACTAATTAGCTCTAGTAATTTTCTGATAGCCTTGTTATGGTTTTTTATGTCTAATATCATGTTGTTTGCAAACCCAATATAGATTCCTTTTATTTATTTTCCTTCTCTGATTGCCATGACTAGGACTTCCAAAACTATTGAACAATAGTGGTGAGAGTGGGTACCTTTATCTTGCTCCTGACCTTAGAGCTTTCAGTTTTTCTCCATTGACAATAATGTTTGCTATAGGTTTGTCAAATATGGCCTTCATTATGCTGAGATATGATCCTTCTATGCTCAGTTTCTGAAGAGGTTTTTACCATAAATGGGTCAAAAACTTATTCTGCATCTATTGAGATTATCATTTTTTATCTTTTAATGTGTTAATATAGTATATCACACTGATTGATTGTATAGAGAAGAATCACTGCATCCTTTGGATGAACCTGACTTGATCATGGTATATGATTATTTTAATGTGTTGTTGATTCTGTTTGCTAGGGTTTTGTTGAGGATTCTTGCATCTATATCCATCAGTGATATTGGCCATAACTTGCTTTTTGGGTAATGTCTCTGTTTGGCTTTGGTATGAGGGTGATTGTGGCCTCGTAGAACATATTTGAAAGTATTCCTTCCTCTACAATTTTTTGGAAGAGTTTGAGAAGGATAGGCATTAGCGCTTCTCTAAATGTCTGAGAGAATCCACCTATGAAGCCATCTGGCCCTGGGCTTTTGTTTTTTTGGGACATTTCTCATCACAGTTTTGATTTCAGTGCTTGTAATTGCTTTGTTTATAATTTCCATTTCTCCCTGGTTCAGTCTTGGATGGATGAACTTTTCTAAGTATCTGTCCATTTCTTCCAGGTTGTCTATTTTTATTGGCATATAGTTGTTCATAATAGTCTCTTATGATACTTTGTATTTTTATATAGTCTGTTATAACCTCTCCTTTTTCATTTCTAATTTTATTGCTTGAGTCTTCTCCCTTTTTCTGTTGATGAGTCTGGCTAATGGTTTGTCTATTTTGTTTATCTTCTCAAAGAACCAAGTTTTAGTTTTATTGATCTTTGCTGATAGCTCAGTTGGTAAATAATCTGCCTGCAATGCAGGTGACTCCGGTTGGGTTCCTGGGTCAGGCAAATCTGCTGGAGAAGGGATGGGCTACCCACTCCACTACTCTTGGGCTTCCCTTGTGGCTCAGCTGGTAAAGAATCCACCTGCAGTGCAGGAGACCTGGGCTTGATCCCTGGGTTGGGAAGATTCCCTGGAGAAGAGAAAGGCTAACCACTCCAGTATGCTGGCCTGGACAATTCCGTGGACTATATAGACCATGGAGTCACAGAGAGTCAGACACGACTGAGCAACTTTCACTTTCATTGCTTCCTTCATTTCTTTTTCATTTATTTCTGCTCTGATCTTTATTATTTTTTTCCTTCTACTAACTTTGTTTTTTTTTTGTTGTTGTTGTTGTTCTTCTTTTTGCAGTTTCTTTAGGTGTATGATTAGGTTGTCTATTCAATACTTTTCTTGTTCTTTGAGGTAGAATTGTACTGCTATAAACTTCCCCTTTAGAACTGCTTTTGCTGCATCCCATAGGTTTTCAGTCATCATTTCTCATTGTCATTTATTTCTAGGTATTTTTGATTTCCCTTGTTATTTCTTCAGTAACTGGTTGTTTACTTAGAAAGGTATTATTTAATATCCATATATTTGTGTTCTTTTTACAGTTTTTCCTGTTATTGATATAAAGTCATTATTAACCTTCAATATATTTGCTGAAGAAATCTTTCAAATATATAAACCTTCATGTATCTTCTAAGTCTTAGAATTTAAATGCACTGATATTTATTATCCCTGTTAGCTCTTGAAATGACCAATAAAATATGACCATTAGTATTTTTAGTCTACATGATAGACAGAATGATTCTTACTAAAGTTGTTAATAAAAAATCAGAGCTGGAAATAAGTTTTTATTCTGTGAGCCATTTTCTGAGTATCTGCTCTGTGCTAGGCACCAGGAAGCAAAAGTGAGTAAGATGTGATTTCCTATCACCTGTACCTTAAACCACACTCTCAAGTACTAAAAGATTACACCTTTTCAAAAATCTAGCTGGCAACTTAACTTATGCTGCTCCTTGCTTACTACTGGGGTCTGGAGGTCCTAGCCTGCTATAAACTTCAGATCAGAAAGATAGGTATGATATTCTGTCCATTTTTCCTAATAGTATCTAATTTAATCAAGCTTATAGGCATCCTGTCCAGAGCTTCTGTGCTTGGGAATAATGATTCTAAAGTTTTTCTACTCACAGCCTATTGCAGGTCCTCTCATGCACTAATCCCTCTAAAAGACTGCACTCAAAATTAAACCACAGACTTCAAGTTCCTCATCTATTTTCCAAATGATAAACATTTGCTTCCCACTGCTTTTGAGGAATAAATCTAAGTCTATAGGTATATTAGCAAGTTTCTATTAAATAAACAGAACACTAAATGTGAGTAGGGAAAAATCATCATAAGGAGTCCCTCTCTTACCTTTTAAAGTACTTAGACATTTTGACATTGGTATACTTGTTCAGAGACTTAGAGGGTCCACCGGATTGAGTCAGTATTGATGAAAACTTGTCAGAATCATTTTCCAGTTCGGTGTTCCCATTCAGCTCTTGCCCCATTTGGTCATGTGCAGTCATCCTTGCATTGCTGTCATTTCTTCTTCTTCTTCTTTTTTTTTTTTCATCCAGGCAGAGATAAGCTTCTTCTCTGAAAAAAAAAAAAATTATTTAGTCATTTTAAATTCTTTCAAAAAATCAGCTAGCAGTTTATTTTTGGCTTGAACTGATACACGTAGCTTAGTTCTTAGGAAAATAAAAATATATAACATGGAATTGGCAATGAGGACTCTGCCCACATCCCTGATGAAAATGTAAAATCATGGCAGTAAGATTTTTTTACAGAAAGCTCTTAATTTTGCACCCCAGTAGAGGCTACCTAATGGTAGTGGTTTAGTCGCTAAGTCTTGTCTGACTCTTGCGACCCCATGGAACAGTAGCCTGCCAGGCTCCTCTGACAATAGGATTTTCCAGGCAAGAATACTGGAGTGGGTTGTCATTTCCTTCTCCAGGGGATCTTCCCAACCCAGGAATCAAACCCAAGTCTCCTGCATTGCAGGCAGATTCTTTACTGACTGAGCTATGAGGGAAGCCCAGAGACCACATAGCAACTTACAAGTGGCCTGTGTAATAATGTATAGAATCTTTGCACTTACACACTGTATTGAAACATGAGAGAGAAAGAGATTTAAATTACTATATTCCAAAAACTCTGCTTGGAGCCAAGTGGTATTGTGATGACAGAAGCAAAATAGCTAATCTAATTTAGGTATTACAGCAACCCTTGATCCTAAACAAGGCAATGACAGACCATGATAGGAATATCAGCACTGTTTTTGGCTGACTTTCTAAACTATAGCCAATACCATTTTGGATCAAAGTATATCAGGAGCAATAGTATGATTCTCATTCTTATGTATGGTATGAGACTGGGAAAATAGCGAGGGAACAATGCATCCTTGTGCAGACAAAACATCTCTGAAAGGTATGTTACCTCTTTAGTGGGAGGATGTGACAAAAAGTGAAATCTTCTTTGTACTGTGAAAGAAGAGTGAGCATCAAGAAATCAATTAATTGCCTAAAGGTGATAATGAAGCTCATCCTGAAGCAGTCGGCTACAGATTGAATCAGTCTGGAAAGGATGACAGCCAGCAGAAAATGTTATTCTTTGGTTTCCTTGGGCTTACACATTTTAGTTTCAGCAAATAAAATGAAATTATCAAGGTGAAAACCTTCACGGATAGCTAAGAATGCAAATGATAGGATTCACTATTCATTGTTGAGGTGAGAGTCACTTACTAATGACCCCCACCCCTTTTTTTTAAATGAAGCCTTATGTGATGATAGGGAAAATGAATTGTTTCTGTTCATTTTCTCCTTTGAACTTATTTTCCCCCCATTCTTGGTAAAATCTTGACAGAGTATATTCCAGTTTAATCAGTGTCAATAATAACACTCTGAAATTAACCAAACTTTACTCAAACAAACATAGGCAGTTTATATTTGAGAGATTAATAAACCAATTATTAAATTAAATACAATTTATTATTCAGTTTTAATACAATCAACCATTTAGGTTTTATTACATTTTAGTATAAAATCATTATATTATTATTTTAGGATCACTATATTTACCATAAAATAGTTGTTGTTCTCGTTCAGTTGCTAAGTTGTGTCTGAATCTATGTGACCCCAAGGACTGCAGCACACCAGGATTCCCTGTCCTCCATTACCTCCCAGAATATACTCAAACTCATGTCCTTTGAGTCAGTGATGCCATCCAATCATCTCATCCTCTGTCGCCCCTTTCTCTTCCTGCCCTCAACCTTTCCCAGCATCAGGTTCCTTTTAGGTGAGTTGGCTCTTTGCGTCAGGTGACCAAAATATTGGAGCTCCAGCTTCAGCATCAGTCCTTTCAATGGGTATTCAGGGTTGATTTTCTTTAGGGTTGACTGGTTTGGTCTTCTTGCAGTCCAAGGGACTCTCAAGAGTCTTCTCCAGCACCACAGTTTGAAAGCATCAATTGTTTGTCACTCAGCCTTTTTTGTGTCTCAACTCTCACATCCATACATGACTACTGGGAAAATCATAGCTTTGATTATATAGACATTCATTGACAAAGTAATTCAGCAAAAGTAAATCAGCAATTTACTCTGATTTTTGATATGCTGCTTAGGTTTGTCATAAATTTTCCTTCCAAGAAGCAAGCACCTTTTGATTTTATGGTTGCAGTCACCGTCCATAGTGATTTTCAAGCCCAAGAAAATAAAATCTGTCACTGTTTCCACATTTTCCCCATCTATTTGCCATGAAGTGATTGGACTGATGCCATAATCATAGTTTTCTGAATGTTGAGTTTAAGCCACCTTCTTCACTCTCCTCTTTCAACTTCATCAAGATACTCTTTAGTTCTTCTTTGCTTTCTAGCATTAGAGTGGTATCATCTGCATATCTGAGGTTGTTGATATTTCTCTCAGCAGTCTTGATTACAACTTGTGATTCATCCAGTCCAACATTTTGCATGATGTGCTCTGAGTAGAAGTTAAATAAACAACCTTGACACACTCCTTTCTCAATTTTGAGCCAGTTCATTGTTCCATGTCCAGCTCTAACTTTTGTTTCTTGTCCTACATACAAATTTCTCAGGAGGCAGGTAACATGGTCTGGTATTCCCATCTCTTTAAGAATTTTCTACAGTTTGTTGTGATCCACACTGTCAAAGCTTAAGGTTTTAGCTTACTTAATGAAGCAAAACCTGATGTTTTCTTCTGAAATTTTCTTGCTTTTTTTTATGATCCAAAAGATGTTGGCAGTTTGATCTCTGGTTCCTCTGCCTTTTCTAAATCTGGCTTATACACCTAGAAATTCTTGGTTCACGTATTGTTGAAGTCTAGCTTGAAGGATTTTGAGCATTGCCTTGCTAGTATGTGAAATAAGCACAATTGTCCTGTATTTTGAACATCCTTCTGCATTGCCTTTCTTTGGGACTGGGATGAAAACTGACCTTTTCCAGTCCCGTGGCCATAAAATTGCATTATTACTAAAGTGAAGTTACATCAGTAATCAGGTTTCTGTGTTTTTTCTTTCTTTAGAATTTAGTATATATCCTTTCCTTTTAGAAATAAAAAATAAATGATTATATATGAACATTGAGTTTTATATGTTATAAAAGGTTATTTTCTACTTTTTAATATTCTATACTTACAGAATATTTTCTTAACTATATATGTGTCTTAGTCGTGCATCAACCTTTTCTTAAATAAAAGGTTGACTCCAATTGTTTTCAAGCTGTGTTAAAAATTACTTTGCACCTGGCAAATTTGTATATATATATTGCAATCATGAAAACAGTTACGGTAAATGAAAACTACTTACTCAAAATAATATTTTCTTAGTTTCTTCCCTTATGAATCTGCATCTTGAATATCAGTGGCTGACCTCTAATCCTATTTCTTTTTTAGTGTTCATTTAAATGTGTCTTTTTTTATGAGGTGTAGGTAATTGTTCTTCATAAGTCCCCATGAGGACTTCTGCACTCCAAAAAATCCCCAACATGTGTGCTATACTCTTTATCTGGTTTCCTATAGTTCTCCTTAAGCCTGGTTCCTGATTCCTCTCACCTCTCTAGGACCCAATCCTAGATAAAGACTGTGTCTCTGACTGCCTGTGGGAAACTCATCCATCTACATTGCCATGCTAAAAAATGGGAGTGCATGCCTTCTCCATTACCTTTTATCCTTGAGCAGCCATCACTAGAAGCTCTATATTATCTCTCAAGTTCATAATCCTCAGGGCAAGTACACACCAGTTATATGTTTATCCCCAAATCCCAGAATTCAATGTTAAGCTCCTTCAAATACTTTTACCATGCCTTACTCTCACTGCCACACCAGGCTAGAGCTACGAAGTTTTGCACAAAATAGTTGTCTCTCCATTTTATAAATTTCTTCAAGTTTCCAACAACTAGGTTTGGGAAGGACCATTCTTCTTCTCCTCCATAAGGAAAAATAGAGAAATTCTTCATATTCCTCATAAAACCAAATCCCAGTAATACTTGCTTAACTTTTTTCCAAGTATAATTTTTTTTTAATTTTTTTGCTTACATAAAAGATTGGATTATTAAGTAAATGTCACATGATGTTTACCAGATCTTTTTGGGAAAGTATCTGACTTAATTTGGAGGAGAGGGAAATTTAGTTCCCTCTTTCCTCCTTATTTGTTCCTCTTGATAAAATTTTGAATCACAAAAATTCTCAACTGAAATTACCTTATATATTAATGGAATATGATTCATTTTGACTTACCATTCAGACAATGATTATAATTTAGCTAGAGCATTTTCATGATAACTTGGACAAATTAATAAGCTCTCACCTTGTTTTTAGCATGATACTAGATCAAATGGAAAAGAATAACATGGTAATGCTTCATTTGGAGAGTCAATATTTAAACATATAATCCAACAATTACAGAAAAAAACAAAGACAAAAACTATTGCTATAGGCATGCTAAGAGTAATTTAGTGTTTGAAGAAGACTAGAAAGGATGTAGACTACTATAATCATAAAAATTTTTGAAGTTAGCTTAGACCTTGGGAGATACAGAGAAACCTGGGCTAGTATAAAGGATAGATTAATTTTGAAGCTGTGGGAATAGCAAACCAGTGGAGTTGGTGGGCGTGGTACATGGATATAGAGGAGAGTAACTTGACTAAATTCCAATAAGAATATTGAAAAATAATAGGGGGTATAATTTTGAAGAGGAAAGAGGGAGATCTATTAGGGGAGATACTAATCAACATAAAAATAACTCGATAGAGCCATTAGAGTACTTAACTTGTAGGAAGTACAGAAAAATGACAATTTAAGGAATGACTGGCTAATTTTCTAAGTATATTCTCACAAAATTAAGGAAAGAAATTAACTAGGCAATTAAAACTGCAATGACCATACTCTGCTGAGCATATATTAAATAAAAACTTAGTGACAGATAAGGTGAGACATATGAAAAATATATGGTAATAATTTCCTTCAATGAGTTTTTGTATTCTGATACTGCTATTGTTTAGTCATGTCCAACTCCTTGTGACCCCATGGACTACAGCATACCGGGCTTCCTTGCCCTTCAGTATCTCCTGGAATTTGCCCAAGCTCATGTCCATTGAGTCAGTGATGCCATCCAACTATCCTGTACTCTGTCATCCCCTTCTCCTGCCTTCAATCTTTTGCAGTATCAGGGCCTTTTCCAATGAGTTGGCTCTTTGTGTCGGGTGGCCAAAGTATTAAAGCTTCAGCTTCAGTATCATCCTTCCAATGAATATTCAGAGTTGATTTCCCCTAGGATTGACTGGTTTGTTCTCCTTGCTGTCCATGGGACTCTTAGGAGTCTTCTCCAGCACTATAGTTTAATAGCATCAATTCTTTGGTTCTCAACCTTCCTTATGGTCCAACTCTCACATCCATACATGACTACTGGAAAAAACATAGCTTTGATTACATGGACATTTGTTGGTAAAGTAATGTCTCTGCTTTTCAATACATTGTCTAGGTTTGTCATACCTTTCTTTCCAAGGAGCAAGTGTCTTTTAATTTCATGGCTGCTCTCACCATCCACAGTGATTTTGGAGCCAAGAAAATAAAAATCAGTCACTGTTTCTACATTTTCCCCATCTATATACCATGAAGTGAGGGGACCAGATGCCATGATCTTAGCGTTTTGAATGTTGAGTTTTATGCCAGCTTTTTTACTCTCTTCTTTCTCTTTCATCAAGAACCTCTTTAGTTTCTCTTTGCTTTCTGCTTTAAAGATGGTATTATCTTAATATCTTAGACTGTTGATATTTTTCCAAGCAATCTTGATTCCACCGTGTGACACATCCAGCTAGCATTTCACATGATCTACTCTGCACGTAAGTTAAATAAAAAGGGTGACAATATACAGCCTTGACACACTCCTTTCCTGATTTGGAACCAGTCTGTTGCTCCATATTTGGTTCTAATGGTTGCTTCTTGAACTGCATACAGATTTCTCAGGAGGCAGGTCAGGTGGTCTGGTATTCCCATCTCTTTAAGAATTTTCCAGTTTGTTGTGATACACACAATTAAAGACTTTAGCGTAGTCAATGAAGCAGAAGTGGATGATTTTCCGGAACTCTCTGGCTTTTTCTATGATCCAACCTATATAGGCAATTCGGTCTCTGGGTCCTCTGCCTTTTCTAAATCCAGCTTGAACATCTGGAAGTTCTCAGCTCATGTACTATTGAAGCCTGGCTTGGAGGATTTTGAGCATGACCTTGCTAGCATGTGAAATAAGTGGAATTGTGTAATAGTTTGAATTTTGGCATTGCCATTCTTTGATATTGGAATGAAAACTGAACTTTTCCAGTTCTGAGGACACTGATGAGTTTTCCAAATTTGCTGACATATTGAGTTCAGCACTTGAAGAGCATCATCTTTTAGGATTTGAAATAGCTCAGCAGGAATTCCCTCACCTCCACTAGCTTTGTTTGTAGTGATGCTTCCTAAAGCCCATTTGATTTCACATTCCAGGATGTCTGGCTCTCAGTGAGTGATCACACTACTGTGGTTATCCAGGTCATTAAGATCTTTTTTGCATAGTTCTTCTATATATTCTTGCCACCTCTTCACAATATCTTCTGCTTCTGTGGGGTCCATACAGATTTTGTCCTTTATTGTGCTCATCTTGTCATGAAATGTTCCCTTGATATCTCTAATCTTGAAGAGATCTTTAGTTTTTCCCATTCTATTGTTTCCCACTATTTCTTTGCATTGTTCACTTATGAAGGCTTTCTTATCTCTCCTTGCTATTCTCTGAAACTCTGCATTCAGATGGGTATAGCTTTCCTTTTCTCCTTTGTCTTTCGCTTCTCTTCTTTTCACAGCTATTTGTAAGACCTCCTCAGACAACCATTTTGCCTTTTTGCATTTCTTTTTCTTGGGGATGGTTTTTGGAAACAGTATTCTAAGTGAGTGGTTGATAAACAAATGTTTCCCTCTTAACATGAAGGAGTCTAGATATTCCTAAAAGTAATAGTTATGTATTACTCTATTGTTGAGGAAGAAAAAATATATATAGTGTAGAGTAAAAAGTATTATCATAAATTATTTATCATCAACTCATCAAACAATTGTTGAGTACCCATTCTATTCCGGAAAGTGTTTTTAGAAAGACAAAGCAGGGTAAAAAAGCATCATCTCTGTCCTACGGTACTTCCATTTTCATGTGGGTACCTGGTGGCAGGAGACATGTGAGGAAGTATATCAGGTGGTGTTAATACATGATAAAGGGCAGCAGGAATACCAGGATGGAGGAAAAGAATCATTGTTTTTATTTAGGGTATTCAGGAAGATGCTAAGATCAAATTTAAGCAGAGTTCTTAAAAACTTGTAATGAATAAAGTGGTGGTGGTTTAGTTGCTAAGTTGTGTTTGACTTTTTGCAACCCCATGGACTATAGCCCACCAGGCTTCTCTGCAAGAGTACTGGAGCGGGTTGCCATTAACTTCTCCAGGGGATCTTCCTGACCCATGGATTGAACCTGAGTCTCCTGAACTTCAGGCAGATTTCTTACTGACTGAACCACAGGGAAGCCCAATGAATAAGATATATTTTTATACACACTCTAGGCAGAAAAGATAGCAAATACAGAAATCCTGACACAGGAGCTTAATCAACATGTGTGAGGGGGAAAAAAATTTTAAGAAAGTCACTGTGTCTGGAATGAAGAGAGTGAGAGAAGAGCAGAGAGTGAAGGCAGAGGAAAAAAATGTCAGTATTCTGGTCAATGTGTATGTGAACGAGGAGTCCAAGATAATTTACATCATGCTAAGTCTTGGTCATTGTGAAGTTTTCTCTGTTTTTATTTTGAATGGGCTAGCAGGGCACTGGTAGATTTTAATCAAAGAAAGAACTATAGAGATCATTCTGAAGATTATTAATAAAGATCAAGTAAGAGTTATAACCAACTTAAACAGCAGATTAAAAAGCAGAGACATTACTTTGCCAACAAAGGTCCGTCTAGTCAAGGTTTTTTTGACTAGGTTTTTTGACAAGGTTTTTCCAGTAGTCATGTATGGATGTGAGAGTTGGATTATAAAGAAAGCTGAGCACAGAAGAATTGACGCATTTGAACTGTGGTATTGGAGAAGACACTGGAGAGTCCCTTGGACTGCAAGGAGATCCAACCAGTCCATCCTAAAGGAGATTAGTCCTGGGTGTTCATTGGAAGGACTGATGTTGAAGCTGAAACTCCAATATTTTGGCCACCTGATGCAAAGAGCTGACTCATTTGAAAAGACCCTGATGTTGGGAAAGATTGAAGGCAGGAGGAGAAGGGGACAATGGAGGATGAGATGGTTGTATGGCATCGATGACTCAAAGAACATGAGTTTGGGTAAACTCTGGAAGTTGATGATGAAGAGGGAGGCCTGGCATGCTGTGGTTCATGGGGTCACAAAGAGTCGGACACGAATGAGTGACTGAATTGAACTAAACTGAGATCATTAATAACCTTGGCAAGAACTGTTTAGAACTATGGGAAGAAAAAATATTGGGGATTTATTTGGGTGTGAAAAAGATGAGGGGAACAAGAGAAAACAAAAATAGATAACTCAAAGTATTTACCTTACTAGAAGTCAAAAATTAGGAGAAGAGCTCAAGGGAAGATGGCTTAGAAAGGGGTGCATAGGTTTTTTTGTCAGGTTTAGGGGGTATATTTCTGTGTTTTTTAAAATAATTTTATGACCATCAACCTCAAAGGAAACTTGATACATTTGTACAGATACAAGCTAGCACGCAGATGTGGGAACATACAGCAGTTTTCTGATGATCACTTCCATTTTCTTAGTGAAACAAACAAACAAACAAAAAAAATTGAAGATTGAAAAAGTGCTTGGAAGAGAGAAAAGAAAAGATGAAGTGGTTGCTGAGGAAAGGAGATTGACTGGATTAGACACATGTAGCAGAACTGCTAGGCAGTATCAAGGTTCCTGTGTGAAGGACAGTCATAAAGTTAAAGTGAGACCAGTCAACATGTGTTTCTCTCCTGTCACATTCGACTGCCTTGTTTGTATGTGAGGAGGAGAACAAAAGGCTGGACTTCTGCAGTGCTGACCTCCATCTCTATGGAAGAGGGAGAATAAAAGAATTAAGAATGTATGCATTGGAATGATTTTAATGAAAAGTCATGGAATCAGAGCTTGATAATCAGGAAGGTGCGGGCATAATGGGAATGGAAAATGGGGAAATATAAGATCAATGGATTGTAGGTCCAGGTGGACAGAAAGATGCTTTACAACTGAAGTACTCTGAGGGAGTGGGTTGGAAATCAAATGTGATTTTTGGGGAAAGGAGCGCTTCACATTGAAATAACATAAGGTTTACAGTTTGGTGGTGGCTTCCCTGGTGGCTCAGATGGTAAAGCGTCTGTTGCAATGCAGGGGACCTGGGTTCAATCCCTGGGTCAGGAAGATTGCCTGGAGAAGGAAATGGCAACCCAATCCCAGCACTCTTGCCTGGAAAATCCTATGGACAGAGGAGCCTGGTAGGCTATAGTCCATGGGGTCCCAAAGAGTCAGACACGACTGAGCAACTTCACTTTCACTTTCTTATAGTTTGGTAAGTATGAGATTTAAGCAATAACTTAAGGAGGAGATAGCTGGGGTAGTTTGACATACTGAGAGAATCCTAGGTATCAAAAAGATTATCTGCACTGTAAGTACAAATAGGAATTACACATAAGAGGCTTAAGTCTCCCTGTTGAAAATAAGAGAAGACAAGTCTTCCCTCTCCCTATATTAGAATAGTTACTTTGTAAAACTTATAAGTTCTTTCTCTGTCTCTTTGGGCTGTATATAAATCTTTTCAGAAATTGGACAAGCCTCTTCCCAGTTATGTGACTCAGGGATGCCTTTATCAAGGACCTCAACATCTATGGTAGGGTAGCAGCCTAACTTTAATGGATGTCTTGCTCCATGTTGTAAAAGTATATCCTGTCATAAAGATACAGTAACTTTGTTTTTCCTCTTGATAGAGTCAGTTAACACCAGTAGCAATTACCAGATGAATCTGGGATAAACTGGGATTTGAAAATAGTGCTGCTCAGCTTTCTTATTGGAGGACAAGTTATCGGTTATCTTGAAAACAAGTAAATAATGGGCTTTACCTGTTTGGCTATTTAAAGAGTGAGATGTCTTTCTGTCCTTGCAATCTCTTAGCAGATTGCTAGTAATATACATCACATTCTGGTTTAATACTTATCCAGCAGTAAAACTTTTTTATACTACTCTTGTACCCCATAGTTCCCAGTGGCTCAGAGAGTAAAGAGTCTGCCTGTAATGCAGGAGACCAGGATTCAATCCCTAGGTCAGGAAGATCCCCTGGAGAAGGAAATGGCAATCCACCCCAGTGTTCTAGAAGAGCCTGGCAGGCTACAGTCCATGGGGTCACAAAGAGTTGGACATGACTGAGCAACAAACACTTCTGTTGTATTTCTTCAACAGCTTGGTTATTAAAATCATGGAGAACCATGACAATGAACCATGATTCAAAATCCTTCAGGAATAAAGAGTGACCTAGACATCTCTAGATAAGTACAACAGGAAGACCGGGGCTTCAAAATTATATTGCACAGGTACACATCACAGCTAAAATGTGATAACAAGGTGGTATTTTCCATACGGTCATTGTATCTAATATTTAGAATTAACTACCTGTAAGTTTGACTGTGTGGCTTGGTATGGTTAAAAATGCAGAGATGCACATTATGAAATAATAAGTCAGAAATGTTTCCTTACATGAAGAATTAAACATCAATAAAACAACAATTCAAGAAATGTCACAAGCCAGTACATGAATTATTGTCAAATGAATTGTACAGACAATTTGTGCTATAATTTCAAAAAAGCAAAGAGGTCACAAATTTAATGAGTTGGAAAGATTTTTGTAATTAATATGTATGGAGCATTCTCTTTATCAAATTAAAAGGATCATGACTAAACTAGCCTTCAAATAGCACCCAGAATGGGACATATACCCCATAGGGGCTTAGTAAGTACTAATTATCACAATATCAAAGAGTGAGAGGCACCTCATCTAATTCAGCCCTAAGGCATCAGGCTTAAGCCATCCTGGATAGATGAGAGGGTGTCTGAGTTTGAAACTCTTCCTTGAAAAACCTATTTAAAATAATTTCTGCTTAAAACCTTTTCTTGTTTTAAAACCTATCCAATTTTCTGGGCAATTACTACAACTTAGCATGTATGCTACCCATACGTGCTAAGTTGCTTCAGTCATGTGCAGCTCTTTGCAGCCCTATAGACCATAGCCCACTAGGCTCCTCTATCCATGATATTCTCTGGGCATGAATACTGAAGTGGGTTGCCATACCCTCCTCCAGGGAATCTTCCCATCCCAGGGATTGAAACTGCATCTCTTCCATCTCCTGCACTGACAGGTAGGTTCTTTATCACTAGCACCACCCCGGAAGCCCTACTATTGCTACATTTGTAGACAGTTCAATCATAAATGTTATTTTGCAGTTCTAATCATTTGCAGTTCTCTTTAGTGAATTCTTTTTCTCATGTAATAGATGTCAGAATCAGATATAGATCCAGAACTCAAAGTCCTGGCATTTATTCATTCATGCATTTATTCATTTATTTATTCAATATGTATTTTTGAGTATTATGTTTATTCAGTTCACTTTGGTCACTCAGTCATGTCCAACTCTTTGGGACCCCATGGACTGGCAGCATGCCAGGCCTCGCTGTCCATCACCAACTCCCGGAGCTTGCTCAAATTCATGTCCATTGAATCGCTGATGCTATCCAACCATCTCAACCTCTGTCACCCCCTTCTCCTCCCGCCTTCAATCTTTCCCAGCATCAGGGTCTTTTCCAATGAGTCAGTTCTTCGCATCAGATGGCCAAAGTATTGGAGCTTCAGCTTCAGCATCAGTCCTACCAATGAATATTCAGGACTGATTTCCTTTAGGATTGGCTGGTCTGATCTCCTTGCAGTCCAAGGGACTCTGAAGAGATTTCTCCAACACCACAGTTCAAAATCACACCACATTATATTTATTACCACATTAAAAAACCTCAAACTTTGAAAAAGAAAATAGCACATTTCTTATCTCACAGTTACAGTAGGTAAGATATTTGAGAATAGTTTAGCTGTTTGTTTGTTTCCACTGTTAAATAAGACACACTTTAATGAAAAAAAAAAAAAAACAACAAATGACTGACATTTTATAGATTGCATTTTCTTCAGAAAATCGAAAGCAAAGGATCGCTCATATTTCCATAAAAGCTCTTCACTGCAGATTGGAAACAGAACTATTGAGAAAACAGCTGAACTTGCACATGAAGCCTACTTCCCCCTTAACTGCAGAATTCAAGGTTTCTCAGAAGTCAATACAGAGTCAAAAGCAGTTGGTAAAACTTTGCAGATTACTTGTGCTTGTTCCAGGCTGTTGCACTGGTAAACCCATAGGCTGCATTCTTGGTTGCCCGCATCTGTGGCCTTCAGAGCCAGAAAGCTGTTTCCTGCCTCAAGACCGTCATGGAAACACACCATCCGGATGATTAAATACAGAGCGAGCCTATGAAGAACACCATACTGATCTGATGTGGATACTTTTATACCGTACTTGGAAACTCTCATAATAAATTCTTCCTCCAGAGGAACAAAGGACAACTTTTCATCTTGCTGGGCAATAGCTATATAATTTATCAAGTCCAGTGGCCCTTCTAACTTTTCCCCTCCTAAAGTTTCAGTTTCCCAGTGGCACCAACACTATTTGCAGTTCTGCACAGGTGCCCGAATTGTTGCTTTGTCCTATGTTCCTGGTGGAATCAGTTTCGAGGCTTGCCACGGTGCTATCCGTGACAGCCCCCAGAGGCTGGAGTCTACCAACTTGCTCTTGGTACTGATTTCACTGCTCTGGGAACTGCTACTGCTGTGGTGCTTTTTGCCTTTACGAAACAACTTCCACCATCGCTTGATCCACAGGTGCTCCCTGCAGAATTGAACACTACACTACCGTCTTCAAAGGTTCCACAGACAGTGTCTGCACAGGTAGCGTCCTTTCACTCCGACATAGTCGATTCTTGACAGAAAAGCAAAGTACCTGGGAAATCCCATGGACAGAGGAGCCTGGAAGGCTAACAGTTCATGGGGTCGCAACAGAGTCAGACGCGACCGGGTCACTCCCCGCCATCTGCGCTCATGGTTCAGACACCCACTGCCCGGGCAGCCAGAGCCTTGGCAGCCACTTTGGTTCTAGCTGGATGGTTCTTACTTAGGGTCTCTCAAGAGATGTCAATCAAGATATTAGCTAGTACTGAAGTCAATTCAAGACTTAACTAAGTTCTGCTTCAGAGCTCGCTCACTTGTCCGTTGATTGGCAAGTCTCAAAATGTCCCCCCTCTAAGTTTATTCTTGTATCTCTGTTGGGCTGCCTCAGAATATACAGCTGATTTCTTCCAGAAGCTTGTGATTTGAGAGAAAGTGAGACAGCATCCAAAGCAAAAGCCACAGTCTCTTTTATAACCTAGTATTATAAGTGGTGGAATTCCCAGATGGCTCAGTGGTAAAGAAACTGTCTGCCAATGCAAGAAACTTGGATTTTATCCCTGGGTTGGGACGATCCCCTGGAGGAGGAAATGGCAGTCCACTCCAGTATTCTTGCCTGGGAAAGCCCATGGACGAAGGAACCTGGCAGGGTACAGTCCATAGTGTGGCAAAAACTCGGACATGACTGAACCGCTAAGCACACTCACATTAGAAATGGCAGCCTATCACTTCTTTCATGGTCTGTTTTTTGTTTTTTTTTAAAGAATCATGAAGTCAAGCTAACACTTAAGAAGGGGAAAGTCATTAGGAGACAACAATATCACAAACATTGTTCTGTGATTTTTCTAATTGAGTGATTTCTCTAACCCAGGGGTCCCCGACCCCCAAGCACAGACAGATATGGTCGACCTGTTAGGGATGGGGCCAAACAGCAGGAGGTGAGCTGGAAGCCAGAGGGCAAACTGCCGCTGCTTCCCTTCACTCCCCTAACTCCCCGTTACTACTAACCAAACCGTCTCACCTTGACGTGGAAAATTGTCTTCCACGAAACAGTCCCTGATGTCAGAAAGCTGGAGATGATCTAACCCAAGCAACCAGGTGAAATAAAAGGACATGGGACTTTGAGTCAGACAGATCCAAGCTGAAATTTCATGTTATCCTTGCTTCCTTGAAGCAAGAGCCATAGCTTTCTAATTTTTAAAATGACAAAAATTGTAGTTACCTTCTGTGTCATTTTGTATATTAAACCCTATACCTTAGGAGCGCTATACACGTGTGTTTGTTTTGAAGTAAATTGCTTAGTATAGTAGGTTGTCAATAAATGTGAAAGTGCAAAGAGAAAATTTTAGAGTATCCCAGATGAATAAAAACCTGTCTTGGTAAATTTTCTAACAAAGATGGGCAAGTACAGAGTACATGAGGAATGAGCAATCATTAGAAGGCAGATTGGGAAGAATTGTTAGTGAAATATCACATCAAAAAGCATACTGAAAGATAAAATTTGGAAAACTGAAAAGTATACCTTTTGCATTGATCTTCATCAGTTGCACATTTCCCAGGAGGAGGCCCAAGTAAAATATTGATAGGTACTTAGAGCTTTAGTAATTTTCAAGGCTTTAAGGAAAAGTAATAAATAATATATAAAGGTTTCCTTTTACCTTGTCAAATACAGTCACAGAATCAGACATGGATTCATGCTGAAGACTGAGACTTTGTATTCAACTAGGCCTCCTCAATTTTGTAGAACTCACTCAGGATTGTAAATTTGGTACTAGATGACTAGATAGTGGGAATTCCAGAAGAGTAGGAAAAAAAAACTAAAAAAAATTTAGATATCCAGTGAACATATAATTGGTTAATTAGTGTGCATTAGAATTTGAAGTATGCTTATGTAGACATTAAAAAAATATTTAATCATTTTATTATTTGCATCCAGTTTTAGGAAAAGTAAGTAAAAAGAAAGTTAATTTGTTTTAATTTATTTCCTTTTACCTTTTTATAGCTTTTTAAAATATCCTTTCTGTGTTAAAACTCATAAACAATTAAATAGAATGGACTATGTTGAAAATTTATTGAAAAAGTAAGAAATTAATTATTCCACTAATTATTATGATTACTCTTATTGATAATTATCCCTCTATTAAAAAAAAGAAAAACCGAAACTGTTTCTAAAAAAAATGTAATCTAGCCTTAACAATATTGTAGAAAGGAAACTGAATGTTTTTAGTTATCTTTCTATTCAACTGTGTGCTAGGCAATTATATTTATTTTTTCAAAGAGAAATGAACTGGAATCTAGTCATAACTGACTCTATATCCACTTATTTATTTAAAAAGAAAAAAAGACATTTGTTTTGAATAACTACACCAGTGGTTTTAGATAAATTCATAGTACAAAAATCTCTGAAACTCTGGGTTGTTGTCAAACCAAAGGATTTTTCAGAGTGTTTAGGTTGTAAATAAAATAAACACAGCAACAGGGCAGTAGATAGACTTATACTTTGTCATAGACAATTTGTGCACAAATCAGTTCAAAACTAGATCTGATCTTAGCATTGTGATTAAAACATGCATTTAGTTTATTTAAACCTTCTGAGCTCTAAGTGTTGATATTGGGAATAACTAATAGTACATAATCCAAAGAATTGCTGCAAATATCAAACATAATACTATATAGATTATTCTATTATTTAATTGATTTTTCATTGAAGTATAGTTAATTTGCAGTATTGTATTAGTTTCTGGTATACAGCAATGTGACTCAGTTATACAGAAACATGCATTCTTTTTTGTATCCTGTTCATTATGGTTTATCTCAAGATATTGAATGTAGTTCCCTGTGCTATCTAGTAGGACCTTGTTGCTTATCCTGCAAGACTTATTGCAAATCACTGGTCTGCCATTTGGTTGATGATAAAACATGAGCTTTTATGTTTGTTGTTATTATTAGCAGTATGACAATTGAAACTAGAAACAATTAGTAAACAGTTAGTGCCGGGAGCCGTTATGGGGGTCCCGCCCGTGACGAGGTCATGAAGAAAATACCGGGCAGGCAAGGCCGTCCGGGACCCCATCCATGACGAGGTCATGGGGAAAAAACCTGACAGGCAAGGCCGTCTAGGATAAGGGACCCTCCAGGTTGGCCTCGGCCTCTACCCGACCCTGTATCCTCCCCCCTTTTCTGCTGTTGTTCTTGTTTGCCCTGCTGCGGATTCTCGTGTTGCCTGCCGAGAGCTCTCCTGCTCCTCTTTCACTGAATAAAGACCAACTTAAAACCCTAATTAATAAATCTTCTGGACGCTGGTACCCTATGAAGGGGCCAGAGATGAAGGAAATGCTTCCATTCAAACATTTTGCTGGCATTCTGGCTTGTTTGATAAATGTGTGATCTCATTGCACAAAATGCTCTTGATTGTTCTAAACATCCTAAACACAGTACGCTAACAAAAGAAACTATTAAGCATAGGCCCCTCCGTGGGGTGAGAAAAGCTCCACAAATATGATAGCCACAAATGTGCCTAATAGAAAACACTTTAGATAGAGATTAGCTAGCGACTTCTTGCAGGTGGTTAACTTTTAGACTAAGAGCCTGTTTTGTGCTATATCTGCTGTTTCTGCAGTCTTTTGCATTTCTGTTCTGTAAAAATGTAATCCTATCTAGTTCCCATAGAGAAGACGCTTTTTAGAAAGAAAATAGATTAATTGTAAGAAAAACAGGGCCGGCTACTGAAGTTGCTTAAGTCACACCAGGTGCAAGCCATAAAATGTTAGCAGGCCTGAAGGCCAAATGATAAGACAGACTCTTGTGAACGAAAGTATGTGGGTGACATCCTGTTTCTGTTGAAGGTCAAGTTGCTGTAATGTTTTGAGATGACCTGTGTGTAAGCAATATGCACTTCCCCCAAAGATGTTGGTAAGGGTATAAAGGGGCCGTGCAGAAATAAACTTCAGACTCAGCCCCCAGGCTTTGTCTCACTGTCTCTCTCATTCGCCGACGCCGTTCATCCTGAGGGTTCCCCGGGATCCTGCTGGGGCTGGACCCCGGCAAGTTAGCTTTACATATCTTTACTTCTGCATTCTCAGATTCAGCCAACTACAGATCGTGTACAACGCTTATGATCCACAGTTGGTTAAATCTGCAGATACATAATCCACAGATACGAATGATTAGCTATGGGACTTAAACATCCCCAGATTTGGGTATCCACAAGTCCGAGAGCCACTTTACCAATACTGAGAGACAACAGTCATTTTACAAGTAATGATAAACATTGTTAAGAAAATTTTATGGAGATTGATCCTGTATCAAACAATAAAGATCTTGTTATCAATTTATTAAATAAAAGACAGAAAATGAATGGTATTAAATGCACACTCTGTATAAAAAATGAATATTGTTAAATTGGAACTTTTTAGAATTAAAATCTTTTGCTCCATTGTTATAGCCACGCTTTCCGGGAAACAGACTCACTCAGAAGGACAATGCAGATAGTGGAGTGCAGTTTATTACGCCGGCGGGCCCAAGGCAGAGTCTCCTCTTAGCCAAGGACCCCGTCCAGCATTTGTGAAAATCTTTTATACCCCATGCGTACGTGTCTAAACCCACCTCCTATCCCATGTGTACGTGTCTAAACCCACCACTTGCCCCATGTGTACGTGTCTTAACCCACCACTTGCCCCATGTGTACGTGTCTTAAACAGTCAATAGTCAATAAGCCCGCAGTTACATTCCAACCAGTTAATAATCGATAAGCCTGTGATTACATCTTGACAGATACGAAAAAAAGTTTATGACCTGTCCGGAGACAGGTGTGATTACGGTATGCTTCCTCTTAGGCAATGAGTAGCCTGGATGTGATCTTCAGGATTCCTCTGTCTGGAGGGGGTCTTATCCTTCCATTGTCGTCCTCACAGGCACTAAGCAGAGAGTTCAGAGTCCACTGGAGAGGCAGTCGAGCACAGCCAGCACGGACAGGCCTGAGATCGAGTTCAGGCCCTATGAATTCCTTCTTCATTCCCCCCTCTTGATGCTCTTAGTTTCCATAAGGAGCATCACTCATTGAGATATATTGTACCTTAGCCCTCCTGCCACCCACATGAGAGAATGCTATCAACCTCTGGGTTACAAAATTCACAAGACATTGTAGGAAGCAGGGCCCACAGAGCAGTATGATTAAGATTACTATAACAACAGTTACAATGGTTTTCCACCAGTCTCCCTTTACCCAGGAGAGAACTGAAGTCCAAAAGGGAATATTTTCATTAGACATGGCTTTCACTTGATTTTGCGTATCCTTCAAGGCAGTAGATACATTTCCAGACAGGTCAGGGATGTACACACAACATTCGACTTTAATTACGGCGCAAGTCCCTCCTTGGGCTGCTGTGAGTATGTCTAATGCCATCTTATTTTGAATTACTGCCTTCCTCATCTGAATTTGTTCTTCGTTCAAAGCTTGAATGGCTTTTGTACTGTCTAAGAGGGCCTGTTTAGTGAAATTAGTTAAGGCCTCTACCTTAACCATGATATCTGTTGTTCCTACAGAGGGTACAAACAAGGCAGCAAGATAGTCATACCATTGGAACACAGATCGTGTCCATCTTGCATGCAGATAAGGCAGGTTTACTGGAGGCTGGTGTAGGCCAGGCTTAACACTGCCATGGGCGAAAGCAAATCCTAATGTGCAATGCCCCACCCAGCCAACTGGTAACCATGGCCATAAGTTAAGCCCACAGAGCCACTGGGTCCCATTGGGGGCTACCCAGCGGATTCCAGGATTATATTTCCAGTCAGAACCGGGCCACTGAGCAGACTGATTGGGGTGATAGGTAACTTCCAAGATTTGTTTACATTTTTCAGGGGGCAAATAACCCATATATTTTAATTCTTTTGGGTCTAGGGGTGGTCCCCAAATCCAACTTTCTGTTCTTTTTGTTCCCAGCAAATAGTAGCAGGGGTAATCAACTGTCCTTTCTCAGGTGTCATCCAGAAATATTCATCCCAGACCTGGTAGTATTGCTCAAGGTACTGGGAGGCCTGTCCCCCTTTTGTTAAGGGAGCCCTTTTCCTCTTTAATTTTCATATATGAGGTATAAGCCTTCATTATCTCCATAAGGCTGGTGTTCATGTTAAATGTAACCCTATGTCCCTGGCCCATTGATGGCTTCTTCTTACACCAGGAGAGCAAAGAAAGGTTATGATTGGTGAGAGAGAGAAAAGTTCCTTTCTGTTGCTCTAAGAAGGAACACAGTGGTATAAAGTCCCCATAACGGAGTGGCGATACCCACAAGGGGAGTCCGTCCATTACTGACAGGGGCATGGCCCCACATACCCAACAGTTGGAGGAGTTGTGGAAGTTCGCGTAAGAATGTGCCCACGAGATGAAGACGTTGTCCTGTGCAGGAACACTGGTCAGGTTCAGGATTGCGTTGAAGAGGTCGAGCAGCAGGAGTCATTTACCTAGCTCCATCCTGTAGAGGGCTCGTCCGGGATCTCATTCTTTTCTTCCTCTTCAGAATGATCTTGGTTCCCCGTGGGTCGGTGGGGTCCTTCTGGGTGGTCCACTCAGCATCTTCCGGGTCAGTGTTGTATGCCTTCTTCGCTCTGGTGTGATGGATCCAAGGGGCAATGCCTGCAACTTTAACTGCAGTAGGGGTAGTTAGAATAACATAAGGGCCCTTTCACCAAAGGGCTAGCAAATCATGTTCCCAATCTTTGACCCATACTTGGTCACCAAGTGTAAACTCATGAATCTGTTCCCCAAGGGGGAACGGCACCCTTTCTTGTACAAACTTAGTTACCCGATTTATTACCTTACCCAGTTCCATCTGCTGTGAAATCCTATCCCCCCTTACCTGAGGCAAATTTGTTGACACCTGTTTTATTATGGGAGGAGGCCTCCCATACACAATTTCGTATGGAGAATAGCCTTGGGACTGTGGGGTCATCCTGAGTCTGAGCAGAGCCATCGGAAGCAAGTCCACTCAGGAGCAGTCAGTCTCTGTGATCCACTTGGAGAGTCTCTTTAAGTGTCCAGTAGGTTCATTCCACCATCTCAGAACTCTGGGCCTATATGCAGTGTGCAGTTTCCATTTGATGTTTAAAGTTTTGCTTACTTGTTGTACTAAATCAGCTGCAAAAGCCGGGCCATTGCCTGATCCAATGCTGGTAGGAAATCCAAATCTGGGAACCATTTCCCTAAGCAGGCACCGGGCTACTTCTGATGCTCTTTCAGTCCAGGTAGGAAAAGCTTTTACCTATCTCAAGAATGCACATATCATGACCAGCAGGTAATGGTAGTGTCAGTGAGGTTTCATTTCAGTGAAGTCCACTCCCAGGTGTTCAAGGGGCAGTGTGCCTTTCAGCTGAATACCCAGAGGATTTTGTCTGAATACCCGAGAGGCAGCATTAACCTGAGAGCAGGCAGCATGGCCTAGGTGGGTCGCTTGGTGTGTTTGGCTTACCAGAGTGTGTGCCAGCTCCTCCGGTACCAATAATTTGTCACTTGACAATTCCCACCATCTCTTTTCAGTCTTGATGGCCCCTTCTGCTCTGGCTAACCCAACAGCTGTTGTCCTTGTTTTATCAGGCTAGTGCCATCAGTATGTAGGACCCAATTAGGGTCTGGAACCTTGAGCCCTTCTTTAAAACAAACCCCAGATACCTTACCTCCTCTTTGTAGATTGTGCCTTCTTTTTCAACACCCGGTAACCTGCTTCCATCAACAGCTGGAGCAGTGCATTTGTCCCTTTCCAGCATTTTTCCTTGGTCTCAGGCAGCCAGCAGCAGGTCATCCCCGTATTGTAGGAGCTGACATCCATACTCTTCCGGACGGAATGAGTCCAGATCAGAAGCCAAGGCTTCCCCAAAGATGGCTGTGGAGTTAGCCTTTGTTATCTGGTGCTCCCGACTGGATCTTCCCATTCAAAGGCAACGATGGCTGTGATGCTGGGGCGAGGTATATGCAGAAGAAGGCATCCTTGAGATCTAGGCAAGTGTAAACTTTAGTCCTCGGCGGGAGGAGGCTAAGCAAGGTATAGGGGTTTGGAACAGTGGGATGTAAAGTCACAGTAGCCTGGTTGACTAGCCTGAGATCTTGTACAGGCCTATAGTCCTGTCCTCCTTCCCTTTTGACTGGCAGGATTGGCGTATTCCAAGCCGATTGGCACTCTACTAGAATGCCTGTTTGTTTCAATCTATTGATGTGGGGCAATATGCCGGTTCAGGCTCCATCCATAGCGGGTACCAGCACCCTCTAACCGGGATGGTGCCTGGTTTGAGTTCCATTATCACTGGGGCGTGATGTTTAGCCAGCCTGGGGGGAGGGGGGGTTGTCTTCCACCCAGACCTCAGGGAATAATTGAGTTAACTCCCTCATGCTCTTCTGGCCCACCCGGTTCTGCCTTCAGAGGCTCATGCAACCTCCACTCATCTTGGGTTGGCACTGAGAGAGAGGGCAAATAAGTCATAGAGTCCATCCAGAAGGTGGGCCTCTCCTCAGGGGAGAAAGTCACCTGTGCTCCTAGTTTGGAGAGCAAGTCTCCTCCCAACAAGGGTACTGGGCACTCAGGAATGTCACTTGGTGCCCCCCCCATCTGACATTTTCTGGGCTGGCAAAACGATTTAGTCATCTCTTCTCCCGATACCCCAGTAACAGCGGCAGTCTTTGTGGACAGTGGTGCCACAGGTTTTGTTACTACCGACAGTTCTCCTGTATCCACCATGAAGTCAATGTTTTGGTCCCCCACTTTTAAGGTCACCGTGGGCTCTCAGGGACCTAATATCTCTGAGCCCTAGCAGCCCTAGTCAATTTCCAAGTCAGCAAGCCCCACAACTGCGGGAGCTTCCTCTTCCTTCCTTGCCTTAGGGCATTCATTCTTCCAGTGGCCAAAAGCTCGGCACCGGTCACACTGGTTTGGCTGTAACTGGCCCAGGGCTTCCCTTGGGACAGGCTGAAGGACTGTCCTGTCCCTGGGGCAGATGAGGTTTTCTGGAGGGCCCGAGTTAGACTTTCCCAGAGCAGCAGCTTGCACTGTAAGTCTCTTGTCTGTTCTCTTTCATTCCCTCCAGCTCTCTGGCAGAGCGCGGTCTCTGCTTAATTCCAACGTCTCCCTCCCCTTCTTGTCTGTACTCACCGGGAGAGGCGGGTATAGCTTGGGCGATTCGGTTGGAGCGGGATCCTGGAAGTGTTGGCCAGAGGCTTCTGTCACCGGGATCGGAGCCTGCCCAAACGGCGGCTCTACGAACTCCGGGAAAGCTGGCGGAGGAGCAGCGGTGCTGCAGAAACTTCACCTGGCCCTGGATCGGGCATTAAGGAGGCCTGCGGTCCTGGTGAAGCACTGGGAGGCAGGCGTGTCATTATCCAGCATGGAGGAGGGGTCAGGTCATCCCCGTCCAAATCCTGTAGAATTTCCTTTTTTATCATCAGTCAATTTTTGTGCCCTTAATATTTTTCCCTTTCCCTTCTGGATACAGAACCTTGTCCAAGTAGGAGGGTCTCAAGCTAACCCTAGCCATGAGTCAATAGATGGATATAGATCCAGGTGTCCTGGCTCTCCTGTGACTTTAAGTTCTACGTGTTCTCTGGTGGCCATCCTGCTCCCATAGGGGTCCATTCGACCTCACAGAGTATGTGGAGGCAGTTAGGCTTCATCTTCACCCCATAGTCTCCTCCTAATCCCTTCTTTAAATTTTTAATCATGCACTCCAATACAGTTGCCTTAGATTCACTTTCTCCCATCTTGCTTACCTTCTCAGACCTTCTTCTACTTTTCCTTTTCGTTCTGTCTACGAAGTTCTCAGTACCCTATGTACTTCTGATATTTCCACTCAGTGACACTTAAATTGCCATTCTGCCTCCTTCCTAATTAGGGCGAGAAGAGCCTTACCTGCCATATCCCAGAGGGAGAAGGGGGATCAGCGTGTCTTCACCTGCTGGTCAGCACAGCTGAACCAGAACATCACATGGTCCGAGACTGTTTCTCCCTTAAAGTCCATTCTGCCTTGGTGGGCTTGATCAGGTGCGGATGAAAACACAGATGGGTTAAATATCTCATGTTCCAGGCCATCTCCGGAAAAGCCAATTCATACTCACTTCTGTTTCCCCCTCCTTCTAGCCTAACAATTCCGGGGTGGGGGTCAAGAATTTCACAGCAGACGGGACACCTCCTGGGGGAGGGCAGAATACGAGCATACAAGGACCAGTTTCCTATCCTAAAAATCCCCTGGTGATCGCTTGGTAATAATTTTCCCTGAGACGGCGTGGACACACCTCCTAAAGGTTCTTCACAAATTTCCTTCCTAAACCCCAGCACGCTCGTCGACCTATGTACCAAGCAATCGCTGCCTGCCTATTCCAGGCTCCTGTGGGTCCCCGCTCCTTCTAGTCCCTCCCAGGGGGGTCATCAGGCCCCCTCTTCCACCCTGCTGGGTGGGCTCCTCCTCACCTGAGCGCTCAGTTCCCCTGCTGCCGTCCACTACCTGCCAAAGCGAAGAAACCGGGCTTTGAAAGGCTGAATTCTTCCAGAGGGGCGAGGCGCCTTCCCCCCTCTAGGAGATTCAAGCCACAAAGCCTCGGGGTGGCCTCAAATGAGACCTGTCTCCTTAAAGTGAGGAGTTTCCCGGCCCATGCACCAAATGTTATAGCCACGCTTTCCGGGAAACAGACTCACTCAGAAGGACAATGCAGATAGTGGAGTGCAGTTTATTACGCCGGCGGGCCCAAGGCAGAGTCTCCTCTTAGCCAAGGACCCCGTCCAGCATTTGTGAAAATCTTTTATACCCCATGCGTACGTGTCTAAACCCACCTCCTATCCCATGTGTACATGTCTAAACCCACCACTTGCCCCATGTGTACGTGTCTTAACCCACCACTTGCCCCATGTGTACGTGTCTTAAACAGTCAATAGTCAATAAGCCCGCAGTTACATTCCAACCAGTTAATAATCGATAAGCCTGTGATTACATCTTGACAGATACGAAAAAAAGTTTATGACCTGTCCGGAGACAGGTGTGATTACGGTATGCTTCCTCTTAGGCAATGAGTAGCCTGGATGTGATCTTCAGGATTCCTCTGTCTGGAGGGGGTCTTATCCTTCCATTGTCGTCCTCACAGGCACTAAGCAGAGAGTTCAGAGTCCACTGGAGAGGCAGTCGAGCACAGCCAGCACGGACAGGCCTGAGATCGAGTTCAGGCCCTATGAATTCCTTCTTCACCATAAAAGATCTTATTGAAAGGATTTTTTAAAAAAGCTAGAGACTGGGCAAAATATTTCCCTATCCTATATCTGCTGAAAGACTCATATTTAAAAATATTTAAAGAGCATGCAAAACTCAACAGAAAAACAAAGGTAAACAATCTAATTACAAAATTATCAAAGGACATGAAAAAATGTTTTGCCAAAGAAGCATAGATGGGAAATAAGCACATAAAAAGATATTGAATAACATTACCCATCAGGGAAAGGCTAAGTTAAAAACATGAAGAGCTATTACTATACATCTATCAGAATGGCTAAAAATAAAAATAAAATAGCTCTAATATCAAATACTTGCAAGGTTTCAGGAAAATTGGATTTCTTACATGTTGTTTGTGAGGATGTAAAAATGATACAGTCACACTAGAAGATATTTTCACTCTGGAAAATAGGTTTCATAGATACACACATGCATACACATATAAAGCATGCTCTTGCCTTACAACCCACCAGATGCACTCGGGTATTTATCCAGAAAGCAAAAACTTATACCCACAGAAAAAATTTGTAGATAGTTGTTTATACCAGCCTTATTTGTAGTAGCCAGAAACTGGAAACAGCCAAAATGTCCCTCAGTGGGTGGATAGTTTAACAAATGGTGGTATTTTTATTGCCATGGACTACTACTCAGGAATAAAAACAAGTGAATTATTGGCATATGCAACAACTTGTAGGTATCTCAAGGCTATTATGTTGAACAAAAAAGCCAATCTCAAAAGGCTGCAAACTACTATATAATTCCATTGACATGAATTTTCAAAATCATAACAATACAGAGATAGAAAACATATGTGTGGTTTCCAGGGGCTGAGGATATTAAGGGTGGGCTATGACAGATAAAGAGGTACCATGAGGTGATCCTTATGCTGATGCAGTGGCTATGTATTTTTATTGCTGTGGTGATTACATGAATCTGCACATATGATAAAATGGCATAGAACTATATGTGCCAATTGTACCAATGTCAATTTCTTAGTTTTGATAACTGTACTATATTTACATAAGGTATAACTATTGGAGGAGCCAGGATAAAGTTTACACTGAACCTCACTATACTATCTTTGCAACTTCCTGTGAACCTATAATTATTTCAAGATTATTTGTTAAGTGGGTTAAAAAGATAGGCATCTCAATTCATCAGTTCCTCAAAAATGTCATCAAAGAACTTTGTCAAAATCATCCTGAAGAAGTCCTTCTAAAGAACAGGCTAATGATGAAAGTAGTTCTTCAAACTTTTAGTTTATCACACATGAAAAATTAGAAATTATAAAAGTGTAATACAAATTTCACTAGTGGTTGGTGTTACTGTAGGATGTTAAACTATTTATTATTTGGTTATTCCACAATTCAATTTTAGAGGGTACTCAAACTGCACTGAGTCCTATAATATTAATCTTTCAGGCAGACTGATAGGCATCTTTCTCAAAATACTTTTATTACTACAATTTTATGTGTAACTAGAAAATTCAAGATGCTATATAATATTTTTCCTACATCAGTGAGCAACTATATCACACTTGTGAACTTTAATCTAAGTTTGATCTGCTCCAAAGTCTCTTGTTATTTCCAATGTAGTATAACTATAAACTATTTTCTCTTTTACCCTCCATAGGTATGTTGTTCGTGTGTATGTGTGTGCTTCCTCGCTCAGTCATGTCCAACTATGTGATGCTATGGACTGTAGCCCACCAGGCTCCTCTGTCCATGGGGATTCTCCAGGCAAGAATACTGGAGTGGGTTGCCATTTCCTCCTCTAGAGGGTCTTCCCAACCCAGGGACTGAACCCAGGTCTCTCACACTGCAGGCGTATGCTTTACTGTCTGAGCCACCTGCTATTTCTAAAAAAAAAAAAAAAAAACCAACTTGACCATCAATTTCTAACTCAGATTTTCCAACAAATTGTCCCTTTAGCCCATCTCATTGCTTTTGTGTGAAAAGTGGTTTGTCTGACACTCCACAGCTATTCTAGAAACTTAAGGCTATGTAAGGAAGGGCTACAGGACTGATTTCTCTATTAGAGGCTGCTGGTCTTCATAATGGAATGATTAGATCTGATTTACAGTGGAATCAAGGCTTCCCTTGTGGCTCAGCTGGTAAAGAATCTGCCTGCAATATGGGAGACCTGGATTTGATCCCTGGATTGGGAAGATCCCCTGGAGAAGGGAAAGGCTACCTACTCTAGTATTATAGCCCATGGGGTCGCAAGGAGTTGGACATGACTTATACATACACAGCGGAATCAAACCTTGCTCTAGCTAACACCCTACAGAGAAGCTGATATTCCGCTGCAGCCCCAAAGCAGCTGTTATTTCTCACTCAGGTGAACTTCTAAACAAATAACTAACTTTGCTCAATGGGGCCAAGGTCTCCTTGGAAGGATCCTAACAATTTCTTAATATTTCTTTTGCTGTCCTCAGTAAAGTTTTCAGAGTGTGAACTGTGTGGCTATTTAAAAACTCCAGGCTGACATTTCCACTTGCACTTGAAAAAAAATTTCTAGTATCCACTGAGAAATTTAGACCAATAAATTCCATGTATTAGATGTTTGCAATTAGTTTTTTGGTGACTGCCAAGTAGAAGTCAAATCTGGGGTAGCTGACCACTGACTTAATCTAATTTCCATGCTTTTCAGTATTTTTGTTCTCTGCCTAGGCCCATCCAAATTCCTCTTTCTGTCATTTTCCCCACTATTCTCTACAGAATCTCTATTCCATGGGCAACAACCCCCACACATCCTCAGCAGTATTCTCCACTAATCTCTTATCTCTTGTCTTTCACTAGAACCTAAGTTTCCTCTAATATTAATCTGTTCCTGCATTCATCATAAGTGTCATAAGTGTTCACTCTACCATTCTCTACTTAGCTCAAATGAGGATTGACTTTTCCATAGCTTTCCACTTTTTTCATCCTATGTAAATGTCTTCCATCTTTAAATGTTCATGGTACCTGTCCATCCTATCCAGTATCACTATTCTCCCTCTTTATCTGCCAAGCTTCTAATTTATCCCCTTTAAATCTTGATGATTAGAATCTTCTCTGGCATCTTCTCATATGACTTCACCATATATGTGAATGGCCCATGTATAAACCTTACACAATCTTTTGTTTTTTTCCTATTTTCACACTGTAGCTCTTTATCTCTACACTTCTTAAATGACTAATTTCCATCACTCTCCCCTCAGTATCATCATCATGACCACATGTTCTGTCTTTCAAATTTACTCTCACTGTTTCCAGCCAAATTTTTTCTCCTGCCTTATCAGCATATCCAGTTTTCTGTGAATAAATTTAATTCTTACAGTCTATTCTTTACTTTGTTCATCACTTAATACCATTACCAGTTTTGACCCTTGTCTTTTTCTTGCAACAATCCAATACATACACTAAGGGTAATCAATCCATAAATTTACATGCTCAGTTCATACACATGGGTCATTCATTCAGTATTTAAGTGAAAATTATCCAAATTAGCAGTTTGTTTTCTTTGAAAATATGGCCTCTAAGCTCAACAAGATGTTGTTACTAATTGGAGATCTTTGTACATATCACTGGTTAGCTTCTTCTTGCATTCCTAAAACAGCTCCCTCAGAGCTTTGCTGGCATTTTCTTGCTCCCTGATTTACAGTTTTCCTCATTAGTCAGTGACCAAATTGTTCTCATCTAATTCCTTCTAATTTCAGTTGAAACTTGATTCTTCCCTACTACATTAAAGATAAATACAAATGGCAACTCACTCCAGTACTGAATCCCATGGACAGAGGAGCCTGGTGGGCTACAGTCTTGCAGAGAGTCAGACATGACTGAGTGACTAACATTTTCACTCTCACTTTTCACATATATTCTAGTTTGTATTTGTTCTCATCACCTCTGACACTAATCCATCACTTTGATTTCTCCTCTTTTCACACCTTCAACTTCTATTTCTTTCCTTTCAGAATATTTGTGAAATAATTCTCCCTATCATATTATGTTCCATGTTTATTTTACATATTCTTTTAAATACTTCTTTATTGTGCTTCTTTCCAATCCTAACTTCAAAATAAAAGACTACTTTAACTTTCTTCAGATTATTCATCTCCATTTTCAACTTAATACATTATATTTTACGTTGTTGTTTCTTCATCACTAGTTGAAACTGCTATTTCAAAAGCCATGGTCTAAGCGCTAGTGAAGTTAACTTCTTGATGGACCCTTCTTTTGTTTTTGTTGACACTTTCTTATCAAGCCTTTCTTTCTCCAACTTCTTTCCAGGTTCCCCATCTTCTGCTCATCTCTTAAACGTTTGTATTCAATAAGGGCCTCCTCTTCTGCCCTTTTGCATTATATTCTTCTTATGATCTCATTCTATTTCTGTGGTTTGAATTGCCACCAGTGGGCTGATGACATGAGTATCATTTTTTTTCTACTCAAAACTTTACCCAAAATATGTTTAACCTATTTATCAAAAATTGTATCTCCAGAAAGTTTAAACAGTGGATGAGAATGGCTTAAGATCCACGCTGCCTGAGTTTAGGTCTAGGTTTTGCCGTTCACTGCTGTGTATGATTAGACAAGTTGTCTGTGTCAATTTTCTTTACCTAAATTAAAATTTCTCATTAATATTGTTGTCGGGAGGATTAAACATTTAGCATGCATATAACACTTAGAATGGTGCCTTTCATGAGCTTTCAACAAATGTTATTTCTTCCTAATGGTTTTAAGGAAGAAAGAAAGGAAATATTTGGATTTATGTGTCTATTTATTATAGGAATACTGTTAAAAGATCTCCAAACTATAATTCTTAGATTTCTATGGACTCACTTGCTCTTTATGCTACTCTTCAATCCCCCTGGTATTTGTAAATACCAGCCTTTTTTTGTATCTTTTTTATTGTATTTGCAATCTCCCTGGTACTTGTAAATACCAGGCTGGAGTATTTGTAAATACTCCAGCCTCTTTTCTCACCAGGCCCCAAATGGCATCATGCCCATGGTTCATGCCCATGATACCAAACCTAGACTTAGTACCTAACCTAACTGCAGTTTTTGCCTTGCCCAGAAATCCCATTGTAATCAACCAGTCTGGAATGTTTTGTTTTCACCAATGAGGTAATCTGCCACTTGGGCCCTCTCCACCCCTAGGGAAAAGGAGAAAAACTGCATGATAAAACCCTGGCTGTTCCCATTCCTTCCCCCATGAAAAGATATTCTAGCCTAAAGATAACCCCCCCCTCCTTTTTTTTTCTTTTGCTAATATTTAGCTCCCATTCCCTACCATTCTTCCTATAAAAAACCTTCCATTTTGTACAGTCCCTCAGCAGGCTCTTCTAGTTGTTAGATGGAATGCTGCCTGATTCGTGAATTGCCTAATAAAGTCAACTAGATCTTCAAGTTTAAAACAACTGAACTTTTGCTTTTTAACATAATATAGTTCAGTTGAAAGGACCCCTATAACCCCTTATTCTTGTCTGGATTCCGAATCTATTGCCACAGGAGTGGACTGGGCCTTCTGATACTTCTCATGGACTATTGAAATAACTATGAACTCTGCTGTCTCCTAATCTGTTTTCTATGCATTGTATTAATTGATATTTTTAAACACAACACTAATTATGTCACTGTCCTTTAAAGATCTTTCCAAGGCTCCTCACTGCCTTTGGAGTCAGATCAATTTCTTGCCATGCCATGGAGTACCACCATGACTGATCATGAGTGGTCTCTCCAGTCACTTTTCTCACCAGTCCTTGCTCATGCTCCATGGAGCAGGTATAAGAACTATACAGTCAGGCTGCAGAAAGTGGGACCCCTTCCAGGGCCCAAGAGTGAGCTCTTGTCTAACACTGAGAAATTAATTGTCCAAGGAGACAAAGCAAGAGACTCTATTGGGAAGGAGTGCCCAGGCAGAGAACATTAGAATGAGGAAAATCAGAACTGTTCTGCCACATGGCTTGCAGTCTCAGGTTTTATGATAATGAGGTTAGTTTCTGGGTCATCTCTGGCCAAACATTCTGACTCAGCATCCTTCATGGTGGCACATGCATTGCTCAGCCAAGAGGGATTCCAGGAAGAAGGATTCTGGGAGATTGGTAGGGCATATGGACTGGTGTTTCCTCTCTCCTTTTGACTTTTCCCAAATTCTTCCAGGTGGTGGTGACTTGTTAGTTCCACATTTCTTACCAAGACCTCCTCTTACGAGACAACCCATGCAAATGGTCACTATAGGGTCTGGCCACAGTGGACAGTTTTGGTCAATGGTTCCCCTAACAGACTGAAATATTCTGACCTTCCTCTCTCATGTTTCTTCACTAACAGATTTTCCCAACTTTAGCAAGTCTCCTTGCTAATGGATCACCTCTTCCTAGTCCAGATTAGGTCCCACTCCTATGGCTTATCTGCATACCTCTAGCTTACCACTTGGGCTTTCCAGGTGGCACTAGTGGTAAAGTACCCACCTGCCAATGCAGGAGACATAATGAGACACAGGTTCAATCCCTGGGTCAAGAAGATCCCCTGGAGAAGGGAATGGCAAACCACTCTAGTATTCTTGCCTGGAGAATCCCATGGACAGAGGAGCCAGCTGGGCTATTGTCCATGGGTTGCCAAGAGTCAGACATGACTGAGTGACAGAGCATACACAAGCACGTATCCCCATGAAACTTCAGACCTTCAGTATCTACCTTTTACCTTTGAATCTCTAGTACTGAATTCAGAGCTTAGAACATAGTGTTTTATAAATTTCTGTGTGAAGAATGCAATTGAATTAACTATATCTTATTATATAACTTTATTTTTTACTCTTAATATTTCCTGGAACCTAACCACAATAGCAGAAAATCATCTATATAAAAGGCCATTCTTCTATACACTCTAAAAAATCTGACAGTTTTCTTTCTTTTTTCTTTCTTTTTCTTTTTTTTTTTTTTGTCTTCTGGATAAAAGCAAGGATTCTCAGTTCAGTTCAGCTCAGTCGCCCAGTCATGTCCAACTCTGCAACTCCATGGACTGCAGCACACCAGGCCTCCCTGTCCATCACCAACTCCCAGAATTTACTCAAACTCATGTCCATTGAGTCATCCATCCAACCATCTCATCCTCTGTCCTCCCCTTCTCCTCCCATCTTCAATCTTTCCCAGCATCAGGGTCTTTTCAAATGAGTCATTTCTTCACATCAGGTGGCCAAAGTATTGGAGTTTCAGCTTCAACATCAGTCCTTCCAATGAACACTCAGGACTGATCTCCTTTAGGATTGACTGGTTGGATCTCCTTGCAGTCCAAGGGACTCTCAAGAGTCTTCTCCAAAACCACAGTTCAAAAGCATCAGTTCTTCACTGCTCAGCTTTCTTTATAGTCCAACTCTCATATCCATACATGACCACTGGAAAGACCATAGCCTTGACTAGATGGACCTTTGTTGGCAAAGTAATGTCTCTGCTTTTTAATATGCTGTCTAGGTTGGTCATAAATTTTCTTCCAAGCAGTGTCTTTTTATTTCATGGCTGCAGTCACCATCTGCAGTTATTTTGGAGCCCCTCAAAGGATAAAGTCTGTCACTGTTCCCACATCCAAGGTCAGGAGCAGCACCTGCACTTCACTGGAGTAGCCGTGTGGAGATACCCTATGTCCAAGGTCAGAGAAACCCCAGTAAGACAATAGGCACTGGTGTGGCTGTGAGGAGATACCCCACATCCAAGGGCAAAGGAGAAGCCCCAGCAAAAGAGTAGGAGGGGAGAATTCACGTTTAGAATCAAACCCCATTCCCACCAGAGATGCTCAGAGGACTCAAACAAACCTTGTTAGTGACAGGACCCAGGGACCCTACAGCGACTGAGACAGAACTGTGATTGAGTGTCTCCTGTGGAGGTACAGGTCGGTAGTGGTCAGCCACAGGGACAGGGGCTCGGGGTGGATGTGGCGTAAGTCCTCTTGGAGGAGGTCACCACTAACCCCACCATAGAACTGCCAGAACTTACATAGGACTGGGAAATTGACTCTTGGAGGGCACAGCAGAAACTTGTGCACTAGGACCCAGGAGAAAGGAACAGTGACCCCATAGGAGACTTGTATGTGGGTGTCTGGGAGTCTCTGGTGAAGGCAGGAGTGGGTGGTGGCCTGCTGTAGGGATAGGGGCATGGACTGTAGCAGTACATGCATGGGCTCTTCTGAGGGAGGTCACCATTATCTCCATTACCTCCACCATAGTTTGGCCCCAGGTAAAAGGCAGGGAAGGAACACAGCTCCACCCATGAACTCCTTATTGCCAAATTCAGACTTAAATTGAAGAAAGTAGGGAAAACTACTAGACTGTTGAGGTATGACCTAAATCAAATCCCTAATGATTATACAGTGGAAGTGAGAAATAGATTTAAGGGACTGGGTCTGATAGAGTGCCTGATGAACTATGGATGGAGGTTCATGATATTGTATAGGAGACAGGGAACAAGACCATCCCCTTGGAAAATAAATGCAAAAAAAGCAAAATGGCTGTCTGAGGAAGACTTACAAATAGCTATGAAAAGAAGAGAAGCCAAAAGCAAAGGAAGAAAGGAAAGATATACCCATTTGAATGCAGAGTTCCAAAGAATAGCAAGGAAAGATAAGAAAGCCTTCTTCAGTGATCAGTGCAAAGAAATAGAGAAAAACAATAAAATGGGAAAGACTAATGATCTCTTCAAGAAAATTAGAGATACCAAGGGAACATTTTATGCAAAGATGGGCTCAATAAAGGACAGAAATGGTATGGACCTAACAGAAGCAGAAGAGATTAAGAAGAGGTGGCAAGAATACACAGAAAAACTGGACAAAAAACATCTTGACGACCATCACGATAGTGTGATCACTCACCTAGAGCCAGACATCCTGCAATGTGAAGACAAGTGGGCCTTAGGAAGCATCACTACAAACAAAGCTAGTGGAGGTAATGGAATTCCAGTTGAGCTATTTCAAATACTGAAAGATGTGAAAGTGCTGCACTCAATATGCCAGCAAATTTGGAAAACTCAGCAGTGGCCACAGGACTGGAAAAAGTCAGTTTTCACTCCAATCCCTAAGAAAGGCAATGCCAAAGAATATTCTAACTACTGCACAATTGCACTCATCTCACATGCTGGCAAAGCAGTGCTCAAAATTCTGCAAGCCAGGCTTCAGCAATACATGAACTGTGAACTTCCAATGTTCAATCTGGTTTTAGAAAAGGCAGTGGAACCAGAGATCTAATTGCCAACATCCGCTGGATCATTGAAAAAACAAGAGAGTTCCAGAAAAACATCTATTTCTGCTTTATTGACTATGCCAAAACCTTTGACTGTGTGGATCACAATAAACTGTGGAAAATTCTGAAAGAGATGGGAATACCAACCACCTGACCTGCCTCTTGAGAAACCTGTATGCAGGTCAGGAAGCAGAACTGGACATGGAACAGCAGACTGGTTCCAAATCAGGAAAGGAGTACGTCAAGGCTATATTTTGTCACCCTACTTATTTAACTTATTTGCAGAGTACATCATGACAAATGCTGAGGTGGATGAAGCCCAAGCTGGAATCAAGATTGTGGGGAGAAATATCAATAACCTCAGATATGTAGATGACACCACCCTTATGGCAGAAAGTGAAGAAGAACTAAAGAGCCTCTTGATGAAAGTGAAAGAGGAGAGTGAAAAAGTTGGCTTAAAGCTCAATATTTAGAAAACTAAGATCATGGGATCCGGTCTGATCACTTCATGGTAAATAGATGGGGAAACAGTGGAAACAAGGATTCTAAATGACTGTTATTCTATCTTTTCCTAAACTGACCTTAGCTCTTCATATTTGTGACCACTTTAATTTCTCAGTGAAGACTAATAGTAGTATTCATGTTTGTTCATGAACAGAATGGAAGAGAGATTTGGACTACAAGGAAAATATTTTAGCAAACTACAGATTATAATGGTGATGGTTTCTTCATATGCTAGCACATGAATCTCAGAACATAATATTAAGGAAAAGGTTTCAGATACAAAATAGAATATTCTACATAATTCCATTGACAGGAGATTACAAAGTAGACAAAGCTAATATATGCTCTTAGACATGAGGTGGCGGTTACTTTAAAACCCAGTGACAGGAAAGGAACGTAAGGATCACATCTGGAGTGTCAGGGAATGTTTGATGGAAGGATTCCTATGTGCTGTCTCTCATGAATCCTTTGTCCCACTTCAAGCGGAACAGCACGCTGCTCCCAGGGACTGAGGTCATTGTGAGGCAGGCTTGGGTCTCCTTTAGTAAACATTCTCTTTATGACAAAACTGCTTAGTCTTTCTCCCCTTTCTTTAGATATGGATTGTCTCCTGACCTTGTGACTAACATTACCCCTTGTTCCCTTGGTAACGTTTGGTTTTCTGATCTCTATCATTCCCGAAAGAAGTTTCTTGTACCACCGCCTATATATACTCATAGAAAAATCATTAAAGCACCTTTGCTCCATCAGAGCTTAGGTCCCCATGTCTTTTTTGTTTCTCTCTCTCTCTCTCTCTCTTTATTTCTGGCTGATTCTCTGGAGCGTGGAGACCCCTCGTGCTCACTTTCCTGCCCGGGCTTCTAAGACCCTCTCGAGAAGGCACTTTGTGCCTTCACCCCCTCGAGGGGGCGCCTGGTGCCTTCATGAACGATACAGGTCCCGTGTCAAGGAGTTTATTGGTCCTCTGTGTAAACCAGGGAATATCAGCCTCTTTCTCTCTTTTACTCTCTTATTGTCGACTCCATACCACCTGGTTCTGGTCCATTAAAGGACCACAACACTGGAGGAAGTGTTCTGTTTCATGATTAAGGTGCTGGTTACATGGATGTGTTTAGTTGTGAAAATTCACTGTAGCTTAAAAAACTGCAACAGTTTTATGAGGAAATGTTTATTATTATTTCCATTTGTAGACAGGGCATCTGAGGTTCTGATGACTTGGTCCAGGTTGTACATTCGTTCAGTGGCAGACCTGAGTTTAGATCTAGGCTACCTGCCTCCAGGATCCAAGTGTATAACCATTCTGAGGAGTGATATCTGCATGGAAATTGTGGCTTACGTAGGACTCAACAAAAGAGTGTAATATCAGGCCTTTCAAATAATTTATGATACTGTAGCAGCCTTCTCTGTGTCTTTTATATTCAGTCTTTAATGGAAGTATTTTACTTAGATCTGAATCTTGAAGTTTAATGTGAGATATCAATGAATCGGAAAGACTGCATTCTAACTAGCTCATGTTTTTATACCATAAAAAGAAGGCTTCTTTTATGTATAAATCAAAATCATGACACAAAACTAAAATATGTAAAAATATGTCACCCAAACACTTTTATTATTTAAAAGAAACCTTTACTTGAATGATTTGTGTCTTCAGCATCCACTTTGATGAATTTTGCCACTATATGAATATAATATACATTTTGTTCATAAAACAACCAAAATATAACTATAGAAGGAAGATTTATCATTACTCTGAGGACATAGTTTTCCATAATCACCCAAGTAGATTATGTGTTAATGACTTAAACTAGAAATAAGTTATTGAATCATTTTGATTGCTATATAAGTATATATGACATAATACATTACATATACATCTTACAAATAGAGAAAATACCAACTTAATCACTGGTATAAAATAATCATCATAGATTAATATATAATTTCTTCTGACTGAGTTAACTTTTTCTCATTAAGATGGGAAGTAAAATGTATTATCAAAGTGCACATGGAATAAGTACTTTTGATTTCCTTGAAAGAAACCTTTGATAAAGTTCCACATTAGAGGATGATGAATAAGCTGAAAGCTTCAAAAACTCTAGACATTTTATACAAAACACAAAAACTAGCTAAAATGGATAATGGAGATTACTTTAAAAGTGGCTTATAGCCACATTCTTTGGTAAGTGTTAAGTGGGGTTTTATAAGGCCACTTTCTTGAACTCCACTACTTTAAAGACATAGAAACACATATTTTTAAAATATAAAACTAGAAGAAATTATTATTCATCACTCTGATATATTTAATAAAGCCAACCATTTTTAATTGAGATCAGAAAATAATATTGTCATGAAAACATTCAAATTATAAATTTACTTTTCATTAAATTTAGAATTATCACATGGGTTTTATGTGATATTACCTTTAGTATATATTTTAAGGTATCACATTATTATTTATAAAATATTTATAGAAGATAGCTCTATATAAGTGTCATTGGTAAGAATGAAAGGGCATTAAAATTCAGCATGAAAATGAGCTATCAAAGGGATATTGAATTAAATTAATTTCCACCCTATTTTTCTCCCTGAATCTCATAAGAGGTATTAAAGTATAAAACAAAAAAGGGAAATTCCATTTTCTATCAAACTGGGTTATGGTTGCAATTCCAAAACACAGTATGAAAAACAGCCCTTCCAGGATACAGTAAAATGTGGAACAAATGGAAGGAGGATGTGATGGCATACAAAGCAACTCTCCAGAAGAAGTGCCCCTTACCTGAAGTGACTATTCCCTGAGAACATTACCATCCAAAGTATAAAGCATCCGCAGGGAGGCCAATAATTTAGAAAGACAGATCCACCGAATGACAAAGGAACAGACACTGAGAGAGGGGGACATGTTGACTTGCCACCTTTTTTAAGGACTGTTTGCACTATTTAAAGAAATGTCATTTAATCTGAGAACTAAAAGAAAAAGAAAAAATAACTGATGAAAAATGAAAAAGTAGTAGAGAATAAAAAAGTCACCAATGGAGAAAATGTTTAAACTATGAATTCCATAAGAATAGCCTTTTATGTTCTCCAAGTAAACTGAATATTAAACTGATGTCTTTTAAGACCCTTTAGCAGTGCTCTGACCAAGCCAAGGCTTCCTCAAGCTTCCCAAAATGAGGCTGCAACTTTGCGTGTTTTCTGCATTGTAGTTTAAGGAAGACCAGTAGTTATCAATCAAAAAGACCCCTATGTGCTCCCCTCCACTCTCACCTTTCTCTCTCACACAAAAGCACATTCACAATCAACTCACTGAGTAGGTACAGAGTTCAGCTGGTTGGACTATGTGTGACTGGTGATGAAGATCATATGAACTTTCTGTTAAGTACGGCTGTTGTGATAAAAATTCATATTCTCAGATGGACTAATCAAGAAAATTTACAACTTTATCTTTCTACTAATGAAATTCTTCCAGTAGTTAACCCAAGAGGATAGTACCAGAAAAGCATTTGTGGTTGTTGTTCAGTCACTCATTCGTGTCTGACTCTTTGTGACCCCACAAATGTAACCCGCCAGGGTTCTCTGTCCTCTACTGTCTACTGTTTGCTCAAACTCATGTCCATTGAACTGGTGATGCATTTTCTAACCAT
The DNA here is from genome assembly GCF_019320065.1 of Cervus canadensis. NCBI lineage: Eukaryota > Metazoa > Chordata > Mammalia > Artiodactyla > Cervidae > Cervus > Cervus canadensis. The sequence continues at coordinate 39,248,574 of NC_057387.1, read as the reverse complement.
CTCATCTTCAGCTACCTTCTTTTCCTATTGCCTTCAGCAAGGCATACAGAAAACATAATTCCTTGTACACTATAATGATTACTTAAGATTTGTTCTAAATGTGATTAGCAAGCTACTCGATGATTTTGAACAGAAAAATGTCATGATCTGACATATAAGCTAGAAAATGATTACTCTGGCTCCTCCTTTAGAATACATTCTAGAAGTTGTTTAGGGAGTGACCAATTGACATTATCCCAGTAGAGATAATGACTTTCACTAAGGTGGATTCTAGGCAAGCAGTGACTTGTAGTTGGATTTGGAATATATTTTGCTTATAGAGTCAACAGGATCTGAAGATTAGTCAGATGTGGGATTCTGCTCTTGAGCAAATGAGTGAATGTTCATATCACTTACTGATAGGGGTAATACTTGAGTTAAAGGCAGACATTAGTTGGTGAAACGATTAAATTTTTGTAACACTGAGTTTGAAATTTTTATTTTCCAAGTGAAATGTCATATCAACTATTGAATATATCAATCTGAAATTCAAGAGCGAGGTCAAGGATGGTTACGTACATTTGGGATTCATTAGTGCTGAGAGAGTATTTAAAGCCATGGCAGTAAATGAAGTCACATATAGAATAAGCATAAATGGGGGACAGAGAGGATAACAGACCTAGCATTAAGGCTTTCTAAACAGAAAAATGTGTAAAAAATTGTGATTTGGACTTATTTTTGTGAAAACAAACATTCTCTGAGCATGAGTAGAAGGATATAATACGACAGGAAGAAAACCCAGAGAGCATTGTCTTGAAAATTCATCAAGTATTTTAGACAGAGTAATAAGCTCTGAGGAATTAGGCTAAATAATCAAATAATATGAGGACTATAAATTAACTATCATTCATCTATATAGCAGTACTCAGTAACTTTCATTAGAATTTTTCAAAACAGTAATGGGGATAAAATCAATGAATTAATACATTTATTAAATTGTGTTGTGTGGGATTTACACTAGCATTAGTTCTAGTAGCCCCTGCTTGCCTTAATCAATTCAATGCATTCCATTTCCCTAGCCATAATGAATTAATCCAGGAAGAGGAAGCAGACTATTCAAGTGAAAAGATAAGCAAGGTGACATTATTCCAATTTCTGTGAAAAATCATCTGTGTCTCTTACTCTTAGCATTGTGCTGTGATGATTTGAGAACTGCTGCAATTTTTTATGCAATGAGGGAACATCTTGAAATCACTATATGGACTGGGTATTGCTGTGCATATGTGGTTGGGGAACAAGGAGATGCCACATGTATTCTGAAAAGTAAAGCTGTGTTAGGGAAGCAGAGGTGAATGATGGGGAGAAACAGCCCTTGTTATACCATTTGAACTATCAGAAAGTTGTGTCTAATGATTCTACATTTGAGCTAACACTTCTGAGTGTCAGAAAGTTCTTTCTTGCTTTAAGTTATTTGAATTTGTCTTAACAATATTAGCAAAAACAAAAACTTAACTGTTATAAGAATCTTGTTCTTCATTTCATTGACTCAAACTCTAGAGGGTGTTAATATATTTTTCACTAAATAAACGACAAATTTGAATTGGCTAGCAGCGGTTTTAAGATGTCATACCATGTAAAATTAATTCCAGTTTCTGTGGGTTAAAATGTAAAAATTGCATGCACTGAAATCAGTCAAATGTGATATACTGTCAACACTTCATATATTTAAAGATATCTATCACTATACTCATTTAACAGATAAAAATATTTCCCAAAGCTTAAATAGCTCAAAAAACTATAAGGATGATCAGTAGTCACTTGGGAAAATGAATGATTTCATGAGCTGTAGAGACCATTTTTATCTTTCTCCTTAGCAAACTAGATCAGGAGCTGGAAAAGGAACACTGAAAGGAGGCAAGGAGGACTAGGAAACTGCTTAAATTAATTGAATCAGCTTTGCACTTTAAAAAATATCCACCTATCAAATGAAAGGGCTTCCTTAGTGGCTCAGACAGTAAAGAATCTGCCTGCAATGAGGGAGACCTGGGTTCGATCCCTGGGTTGAGAAGATCCCCTAGAGGAGGGCATGGCAACCCACTCCAGTATTTTTGCCTGGAGAATCCCCATGGACAGATGAGCCAGGTTGGCTACAGCACATGGGAGCACAAAGAGTCAGACACGACTTAGCAACTAAGCACATCAAATGAGATAGGTAAGCTTCAGTTATACCTTACTGTAAACTGCACTAATATAAACTGGGGCAAAATGATTCAGATAATATGCATCTGAAAGAGCATAGATCAGATGTGCAAGTTTTATCAGCAAAAAAAGTGGATGGAGATATTAGGAGCAAAAGAAAGGCATAGAAAATTTGGTAACTGAATGTGTCTTGGAGAATGACTATGTACTATCACAAGTCAAGTAATTACCAGCTAGTAGAATTGATGCTTTTGAACTGTGGTGTTAGAGAAGACTCTTGAGAGTCTCTTGGACTGCAAGGAGATCCAGCCAGTCCATCCTAGGGGAGATCAGTCCTGGGTGTTCATTGGAAGGACTGATGCTGAAGCTGAAACTCCAGTACTTTGGCCATCTCATGCGAAGAGTTGACTCATTGGAAAAGATCCTGATGCAGGGAGGGATTGGGGACAGGAGGAGAAGGGGATGACAGAGGATGCGATGGCTGGATGGCATCACCAACTCGATGGACATGAGTTTGAGTAGACTCCGGGAGTTGGTGATGAACAGGGAGGCCTGGCGTGCTGTGATTCATGTGGTCGCAAAGAGTCGGACACGACTGAGTGACTGAACTGAACTGAACTGAACTGAACTGAATATTTGGTAAGGTAAGATATTTTGCTTGGCTAGATTTAACTAAACCAATGTTAAAAAACTAAATTGTGTCTACTTCCACTGGGATGGGAAGGAATGTGAAACATCTTTACACTAATGGAAAAAAAAGAGCAATGAAATTAAATTTATCCATTTGTATGGGAAAGAGGAATAAAGCATTTTGAACACCCAGTCTGAGTTGGCATTGATACACGGATACTTGCATCATCATAGTCCTTTAGTTTATAGTTGCAGCAGATGGAGACAATGGTATGAATGAATTTGTGTTTAAAATTCTCGACGGTGAATCAAGTGACTGCATAGAACTATCTGGTCATCAGAGTCACATAATTGGCTGCTGAAGTAATCCCTCCATAGTGTCCTTGGCCCATAGTGCTATCTACCTCATCATGTTTTAGTATCTGAAACTAGCAACCCTCCACTCCTGACCAGGATAGTAAATGCAATATATATAATTTCAGGGGAACTGTAGAGATTAAGCCACACTTGATGATCTAAAAGATTCAGGGAGATAGTCCTGACCACTCTTTATATATCCATTAAATTTACTAGTCTTGTCCCTGCAGAAACTGAATGTGTCTTGGAGAATGACTATGTACTATCACAGGTCTTTAGAAGCTTTATCTTCCACCTTGTCAGATAACACGTCATTGCTAGAGTCAACTAACAAAACCTGCAGCATATCAGCCTCCTGTTGCTGCCCAGTATCTTGCATCCTCTACCAAAATAATGCACAGAGATCTGAATTGTTTAGTCATACTACAGAACAGCACATTGATCCCATATATTAATGATAGCATCAAGACCCAGAAAAGCAATCAAGAGCGCCTATCCTAGTATGCTAGAGATCATGGTAAGCAAGATACACACTAGAGGGTAGGTGATAAATCCTATAAGAATCAAAGACTTTGCACTTCAGTAATGTTTTCAGAGGTTCTGGTGTCATGAATGTGCCAGTAAATCCCAATCTAAAGTAAGAGACAATTACTGCTTCTTGCAACCACTGCTATGAAGAAGGAAACACAATCTTAGTGGACCTCTGTGTTCTGGAGGCAACTTACCCCACACTTAAGAATACCATTCTTCCAATTCCCTGGGTAATACAGAACAAAGCAACAGTTGGCAATGACTGAGCAAGAATGGGTTCTACAAGGAATGCAGAAGCACTGATCTAGCTTCTCAACCAATGGAGAAATGGGAGGCTTTCTTGGGTCTCTCTGAAGGTCAAGAAAATTTAACCACATAGAATTGGGGTAGAGAATAAGTTGAGTGTATTAAAAACGGCTCTAGTGACCTTAGGGAAACAGGTTAAGATCTTTGTCTGCTTTCCCATCCCCACCCCTCTGACCTTATGTTTCCGTATAAAGAATAATAAAAAAGCACTGGAGAAAGATTGTGTCCCCTAATCACCCAGGCACAAATAGCAGACAACTCAGGACAGGTCCTACACTCCAGAGTCTGATGAAATTACTTCAACCAACCAATCCAAACCTGCTTAGCCTGCTAATTGCCTCATCCATTCCTTTCCAAGAAATCACCATAAAGGCTATGGTCTACATTTTCCCCTTACTTCCTCTGCAGTGTGACAAACCCTGGTACTTATTCATGTGGCCATGTAAGATGCACCACGCTTCCTGCCTCCAAGAAACTGTGAATAAAAATTTCTTCCTTCATAACCCTGATTTCTGTGTCTGTGTATCTCATCATGCCTGATAAACAAATACAAAGAACATTTTAACAGGAATTTATTAGAAATTTGGATTTGAATTCTAAGATTCAAAATTGTTGTGTTACCTTGCTACCTATTTTTCATTTCTTTTCAACTTTGAAATGAAGGTCATTATAGACTTAAAAATTAGAGTAATAATAAGTGAATACTGACTTAAACAATTTAAATGTCAATAATGTCCTGTCAGGTTATTAATATATATCAATATAATTTATGACATTGGTAGTGCAAAGAGTAGGGGAATTAAATTGGATTAAGTAATAGTTTCTAGCATTGGTTAGTAAATGGTCAAATTGAGATAAATTGTAGTAAGTCTATGAGATAGAGGTAGAATAAAAATCATATAAATAAAATTATAATAAAGAAGAAATTGAAGTAAAAAAAGATTGAACAAATCAAAAGAAATCAAAAAAGAAAAAATAAAAGGTCAAAGAACAGATGAAACAAATAGAAAAAAATTTAAGGTGGTCCATTTAGAAATTACATTAAATGTAAATAGATTAGCACATCAATGGAAGGAAAATATTGTCAACCTAGATTTTTCAAAAAGGAAGTCAATGAACATATTTTTTACAGGAAGCACTACTATACATTGACACAGAAGTATTGGAAGAAAAGGCCTGGAAAACATCTACAAAATGATCAAAAAAGTGTGAATGAAGAAATTAGATGTTCTTGAGAGAAGTGACTATTGGAATTAACAAAAGGGATGTAGGAAAGTTTTGCTAAATGAGCAAGGTGAAATAGGGCATTGGATACACCAAAGGGCAGAGATGCCTATTTAACTAGCATTCTAGAGAAAATATAAGGCTATTGGACTTAGTGTACTGTGGATAGGTTAGCTTTTCATCCCAATAGGGATATTTGATTGTGCTTTTTCACCATGAAACATGAGACAAGTTCATCAGTTAAGAAATTCACTCCAGCCTCAATCAGCTGCTTTAAGTATAGATATGAAATAGGCAGATAAGTAGGTATAAACTGATTTGGACTTTTGTTAGATGACTGTGGCAAGCAAAGAGATAATAGGTTCAGAGTTTTTGCAAGTGATTATAGATCTGAACCATGGAATCTCAGCTGAAAATAGATGAAGTTATCATTGAGGGTAAAAGTGGCTAGAACTTGAGGTTTTAACTAACATGCTATACTTCTTACATGGTAATAAGATATATATATATATATATATGCAGATTAGAACAGCATATTAAAATGAATGATAAAAATCTATAATATAAAAAGTACATTATTGTACACTACTCATGTGCATAGCAGCAAAAATAATCCTTGGGTAAAAACACGACTTGAATAATATTTAGAAATGGGTCTAACTGCTTTAATTTACCTCATACTCTTTAAATGAAGAATACTGATACCTGAAGGTTTATTTAATCTAATATTGTTTATGGATTTTATTTAAGTACTAAATAAATATGTGTTTGTATAAATAGTCCATTATTAAGATATTCAGAAACAGTCTGGGCTTTACACTAATCTTAAGAATTTCTAGCATTGAATAAATATTAAGTGAAGTAGCACTAAAAATGCATAAATGACTTCCCAGGTGGCACTAGTGGTCAAGAATCCACCTGCCAATACAAGAGACATAAGAGATGTGGGTTCAGTCCCTGGGTCAGGAAGATCCCCTGGAGCACAGCAAAACTCACCCCAGTATTCTTGCCTGGAGAATCCCATGGACAGAGGAACCTGGTGGACGATGGTCCATAGCGTTGCAAAGAGTTGGACAGGACTGAAGCGACTTAGCACACATAGAGTAAAGTTTTGCTAAATTGGAAAGGTAAAACAAGGCATTGAATACACTTGGGTTTGTTAATATGATAAGTTTGGTTAATTTTTTTAAGTCTTGGTTTTGAAACCCTCAAACTTTGTGATTTTTAACCACAAATGTTTTCTACATAAATTTATCCTTTTCCCTTATCATGTGTGCTCAGTTATGTCTGACTCTTTGCAACCCCATGAGCTGTAGCCATCCAGGCTCCTCTGTTCATGGGATTATCCCAGCAAGAATACTGGAGTGGGTTGCCATTTCCTTCTCCAGGGGATCTTCCCCACCCAGGGATCAGACCCTTGTCTCCAGTGGCTCCTTGCATTGCAGGCAGATTTTTTACTGACTGAGCCATCGGGAAAGCCCCATCCCTTTCCCCAGTATTAGTTAAATATATTTCTTTACATAAAGACTGAGATATAAATGTTTTTATGGGGTCAAACATTATTGAAGCCAGAATTATTAAAAACAAACAAACAAAAAAGAAGCTCAAATCTTGTGGCTATTTGAACATGCTGCATTGCTGCTTACATTCTGAGATCTACCTTAACCCCAAATGTTGTTTTCTAATCAAATGATAATAGGTTGAATAAGCCAGTTACAGTTTTGTGATTAGAGATTAGTTTGCTAGAAAACAAAGTAAATTGAACTTTAATTGATTGCTTCTCTCTTCAGTTGTAATTTTTAGATTTAGTAATACTTAACAGAAAAAAAAAAAAGATTTTGGACCCTATTCTTTTAGAAAATACTTTGAAATATTGTACTGTGTTGACTAGCATGTTAGTAACTAGTGTGTTAGTAACCTGATAGAAACAGAACCAAAAATTGTCACATATTTTAAACTACAGTAGGAATGGAATCCCATATTTTGATCATTATATTGCCTAAGAGTGAAGTCTTAGACTCTGGTTTGGATCTCAGCTCCAGCACACACTAGTTGGGTGCGTTCGTTAATTTTATTGTCACTGTTCAGTCTTCCAGTTGTGTCCAACTCTTTGTGACCCCATGGACTGTAGCATACCAGGCCTCTCTATCCTTTACTATCTCCCGAAGTTTGCCCATATTCATGTCTTTTGCATTGGTGATGCCATCCAACCATCTCATCCTCTGATGCCTTCTTCTCCTTCTGCCCTCAATCCTCCCCAGCATCAGGGACTTTTCCAATGAGTCAATTGTTCCCATCAGATAAACAAAATGTTGAAATTTCAGCTTCAACATCAGTCTTTCAAAGGAGTATTCAAGGTTGATTTCCCTTAAAATTGACTGGTTTGATCTCCTTGCTGTCCAAGGAACTCTCAGGAGTCTTCTCCAGAACCGCAGTTTGAAGGCACAAATTCTTTGGCATTCTGACTTCTTTGCGGTTCAGCTCTCACAACTGACCATGATCACTGGGAAGACCATAGCCTTGACTATACTGACCTTTGTCCACGGAGTAATGCCTCTGTTTTTCAACACGCTGTCTAGATTTATCATCGCTTTCCTGCCAAGAAGCAAACGTCTTCTGATTTCACAGCTGCAGTCATCATCTGCAGTGATTTTAGAACTCAAGAAGAGGAAATCTGTCACTACTTCCACTTTTTCCCCCTTCTATTTGCCATGAAGTAATGGGGCTGGACGCCATGATCTTAATTTTTTTTTTTTTTTTAATATTGAGTTTTAAGCTGTCTCTTTCACTCTCTTCCTTCACCCTCATCAAGAGGCTCTTTAGTTCCTCTTCACTTTTTGCCATTAGAGTGGTATCATCTGCATATCTGGGGTTGTTGGTATTTCTCTTGCCTATCTTGATTCCAGCTTGTAACTCATCCAGCCTGGGATTTCTCATGATGTGTTTAGCATATAGTTTAAATAAACAGGGTGACAGTAGACAGCCCTATCATACTCCTTTCTCAATCTTGAACCAATCAGTGGTCCCATACATGTTTCTAACTGTTGCTTCTTGACCTGCATACAAGTTTCTCAGGAGAAACCTGTGTTCCTGTATCTTTAAGAGGTTTCCACAGTTTATTATGATCCACAAAGTCAAAGGCCTTGGCATAGTCAATGAAACAGAAGTAGATGTTTTTTTTTCTGGAATTCCCTGGCTTTCTCTATGATCCAGTGAATGTTGGCAATTTAATCTCTGGTTCATTAATTCCCTCAATTCTAAAAACTTTAGTTTGGTAATCTCTACATCAGAAGCAATGATAATATCTATCCCTGTTAATTGTTGTGACATTTTAACTAAAATATTCCCTATCAACTGTGCAATGCTTGATTCAATCTGAGAATGCTATAAATGAAAGCTATTTTTGTTTTTACTATATTAGAATTAAATAAAACTAACTTGTGAGTTTGACACACTTTCCTGGCACAGAATGTGAAAAAATAGGCTTTGTCTGACATTTTCTTTGAATCCATATTTAATTACCTTGTAATATATTAACTCAGTGTATAGTTGTACTATATTTATAGAAGAATCACTATAGTGAACAGAACTAAAATAACATTTCAACAAGTTAAACAGTATAGAAATATAATAAGCTATTGCAAACTATAAATTTATTACAGTAGCTTTAAAAAAATCTCATGTTAACCTTTTAGTCCATCATATACTGGAAAACTATTATAATTTTTATTGGTATAATTTATATACAAAAATTCAACCTAAATAGACATGTAGTGTAATGGACTTTAAATATAGTCCTGTAACCAAAGCACAATTGATTTACATAGGTCTAACAGTCTAATCACTCCCAAAATTGCCCTTGTTCCCTTTGGAGTCAATTGTCTTCCCCCAGTACAAGACCCTGGCAACCAGTAATAAGTTATGCTTTAAAAAAATGTTTATAGTTAAAATACTTTTACTGTTACATGATGTTGCAATCATAATATTAAGTTTTTACATACCACCCATCCATCTTCCTCTCATGTAAACATCTTCAATAATCATAGAATGATGATGAAAACTAGGAGATTAATTTTGACATAGTATATAAAGTAAGCAGCAGAATATTTTGAAACTTCATCGATTTTTATGCCAGCCTCTATCCCAGGATCTAATCTCCAATCCCACTTTGCATCTAGTAATAAATCTAATGAGAAAGATCTTTATGAACATGCAAGCATTCTGAATTTGCTTAAATTTCTGGATGTTAATTTTAGCAACCATCAGATCTACCTCATGGCAATCACTGCTGTGTTAGTTAATGGTGATTTCTGTTTTCTTCATTGTTTTCCTGCACTCAAAGATTTATTGAGTTTTATATATTTATATATATAACTTATATATATATATATATATATAATTTATATATAAATTATATATATTTAAATATAATCAGCTTTACCAAACTAAAACATACATCATTTTATTCACTTACACAATTTCTCATTTAAATTTATAATGTATGCAAGTCATTAAAGTATAAGACTCCAATGAATTCAAAACTCTAAATTTGGAGCAGCTCAACCTCTTGCAAATTGGTGAGTGAAATAATCTGCCATGTTGTTGTCAATACTGTCAATCTTCCATGTTTCCAAAGGAGGTGGGGATTGATATCTTGAAAGCCCTAACTTTTGCTAATCACTTAAAAATATATTCTCCATTTATTGAATCTGTTTTCGATGCCAAACATTGCACCTGACTTAAGTACATATATTTTTTCCATTTAATCCTCATAAGCAATAATTAGTGAAAAATACTAGACTTTCACATACATAAGGAATAGAATGTAGACTAAGAACCATGTCTCATCAGAAAAATTTAATGTGTATTAAAATGCCTAACAGATCACAGTATTGCAATGCAATTCTGATACCAACCATCTGGATTTAGTACAGACTTTCAAAATTGAGGATGCAGTCCTGAACAGACTATCCACAGTTCAACTGTCACAGTTGTCCACAGCCAACCACAAGTTTGAGGGTCCCAAAGCTACCCACATTTCTGACAAACCATATACAGATTTAGGAATTCCCACCACCCCTTCGGGTTTGATAATTTTCCAGAATAACTCACAGAACTGACGAACGTGCTCTGTTCATGACTAGAAATATATTGTAAAAGATACAAATCAGAACTATCCAAATGAAGACACACATGGGCAAGGTCTGTAGCGTCTAGAAGTGGAGAGCTTCATACCCTCTTCTTGTGGAATCAGGATGTCAGCCCCCGCCCCCCGCCTCCCAGAGAGGATACTTTTCAGGTCTCGGATGAGTCCCTGGGATGGACCTCCAACAGTGGGTTCTTAGCTTCATGTAGGAAAGAATTCAAGAGTGATCATAGAAAGCGAAAGATACATAGCCTATAGACAGAGTACGGGCCATTTCAGAAGAGAAGAGGTCAAAGGAGAAACACACTCCACAAAAGTGCATGAATCAAAAAACAAAAAGCAGCTTGATCATATAATACCAGAATGACAGCTTTACCTTGGATATAAGCATTCTACCTTTAGAAAAAGAAGCAGTCACTAATAAATATCAAGGAAAATACCTGCTATCTGCAAATTAGTTTTCACTTTAAAAACAAAGTATATATTATGCTGCTCAACCTATCTTCCTGTGCAGTAGTTGAGGAGAATCAGGAAAAGTCAGTGAACTGGAATTTAGATCAATAAAAGTTATCCAGTTTGAAGAAGAAAGAGGAAATATATTTTTCTGAAAAAAATCAGCTGAGCTTCAAGGGCCTGTGAGGCAATATTAGCATATCTAATACAAGATAACAGAAGGTTTGGTGGGAGAGAGAAAATAATTTTTCCTCTACCCTTCTAAGCTCTTGGTCGAGACCCTTCTGTATTAAAAGACAGATTAACAGGAGAAAAATAAACAGAATTTTGTAACATGTACACTTCCTTTTTACATAGGCGAGACCCAGGAAAACTGAGTAACTCCCTAAAATGGCCCAAGCCATCACCTTTAATACTATCTCCAGATAAAGATTAAAGAAGATTTGGGGGAGGGAGGGCCAATTAGGGGGATTACCAGGAAAAGCACAATAAACAAGGATATGGATGTTATGCAAATGTAAATCACTGTCTTCTTTGATAAGTTTCTAAAGATTAGAGTCACCCTTCTCTTTCTAGTACAAAGAGGGAGACACCCTTAGAAATGGAGATTTCCCTTATAAATGTGAATGTCTCCTACAAAAGGGTAATTTAATCTCAGTTTTCAGAGTTTTTCCTGTCTGTTGTTTCTTAAAAATAATCAACCTAATATAATACTTATGCCAAAGAGGTATATTTTGGAGTAGTATATTGTGCTCCCCTTCAAAACCATCTGAGCTCAGCCACAAGGAAAAAATCGATGCCATTCCTAGACCTTTCTGTTACCGAAGTAGAAGACAAACTTAAGGAGGTGTTGTGACTATAGCTAAGTTACTCCATGGTGTTACTGCCTCTGTGTTCATTTTATTTGGCATGAGGAAGGAATTCATAGGGCCTAGACTCCATCTCAGGCCTGTCCTTGCTGGTCTTGCCTGGCCACCTCTCCAGTGGACTCTGAACTCTGTGCTTAGCGCCTGTGGAAATGACAATGGAAGGATAAGACCCCCTCTGGGCAGAGGAGTCTTGAAGATCACATCCAGGTTACTCATTGCCTAAGAGAAAACAGACACTAATCACCCCTGCCTCCGGACAGTATCTATGGGAATGTAACCACAGGCTTATCGGTTATTAACTGGTTGGAATGTAACCTCGGGCTTATTGATTACTAGCTGTTTGAACACATAATACGTGAATGATGGGGTTATTGTGATTGTATTTACCCTTCCTTTGTAAGCCTCAAGGGATTTGGGCTGGTGGGTTTGGACACATGGGGTATAAAAGATTTCCACAAATGCTGGTCAGGGTCCTTGGCTAAGAGGAGAGTCTGCCTTGGGCCCGCCGGTGTAATAAACTGCACTCCACTATCTGCATTGTCCTTCTGAGTGAGTTTGTTTCCTGGAACGCGTGGCTGTAACAGGCAGATGGCCTACAGTGACCTTAATCTGACAGTAGCCCTTCACACAAGCAGATGCCCTAGACAGCAGCTGGCAGAGTCACAAGTAAATGTAAGTTCCTTAGAACTTACGCATTACCTACCCTTTGTGAGCTGCCCTTTGTGATCCTCTCCTGCCTCCCAATGCTTTCCCATTATGTACACTTAGACAAGACCCTCATGGGACTTATCAAAGTCCCACTTTTAAGATTTCAGTTGGCCAATGTAGCCTAAGCTCAGGAACTCCAAAGCACTGCGCCCACAGATCTTAATAAAGGCATGTGCCTCCTTGAGGTATGTGGGTACTGTCCCCAGGATCCGTAAATAATAAGCTTCTCTATTTCAATTTCTCTTATGGGCTGTTGTTGAATCATCCAGAATCCCTTGTTTCACCTAACACTCATGAATTTTACAAATGTATGACAGTTTAGGAAAACAACCTAATCCTAGGACCCAAAGCCTAAGCGATGATTGAGAAGTCATAGAATCAAAAGCTATCTACTCCTGGAAAAGGGATAGGAAGTAAGGCTTATCTTGTTCTGAGTCACAGGTTGCACAGTACTACCAGAAGAGGAGTAGAACCAGAAGGTCTGCCCTGGAAGGAGAGAAAAAAGGATAGTACTGTTAAAAATAATAATAATAATAATTCAACTGAGTAAATTTGAAAATCAAATTGGCTTTTTTAAATGATTTATGAATTGACCAGCATCCCATTTAACAAGTGAAAAGAAGCCTTAACATGTATGCAAGTAGAAAGGTTTCATAGGCCAAAGGGACAAGGAAAGAGTAGCTTACCTCCCCTTTCCTTAAGGAATGAAAGAGGCCAATCTGATGGATTTCCTAACTAGTGCTGATCAGGAAACTCCAGACTGACTAGTTAAGATTACATTCCTAGGAGGGACCAAAACTTCACTCAGGGTAGATGTTAAGTCTTGATTTGCTGACACAGAGCACAAGTGATTTCATTTTGGGCCTGTTATTTCTTTAAACAGTACCTATAAGACTATACAATTGATATATAGATAATACAAATTTTCATTTGTTGAGGATCTTTGTAATTCCAGGTACTGGGATTTTCATGTAGAGGATTTCAATCTATACAAAAACACAAGGTTAGAGGTTAACTCACTTTGTAAGTTGATAAGCTAAGGATCAGAAAGATTAGGCACATTTATGGTGTTACAGTGTAAGAATGGGATAGAGTTGGGACTTAATCCTTGGTGTATCTGGATTCAACACTCATGCTGTTTTGATTATTCTTTTCATCCCAGTCCCCCAACTCCTCTGACAGAGTTGAAGGAGAGTTTTTCAAAAATCATGAGAAGAGGTGAGTGTTTTTTTAGCTTCTGGAAAATAGCAAATGGTGGAAATAAAAGATGAAGAAATAATATTTTAAAAGATAGAGTGCTTGAGGTCAATAATAGTAGAAAAGCTTCATTTTATCAGAAGATTAAGAACTTGCTTGAGAATGGTGGGAAAAAAGAGAAGGATATCAGAACGAAAAGTTAAACATTCAACTTTACTCTTGAGAATCTCTAGTTTCTCTATGAAATAAGTAGGGCAGAGTCTAAAAATGGCAGACAACTAAATGGAAAATTTGAGGTAAATAGTGAAGTGTGATTTTTATCTGTTGAAATTTATGAGAGCAAGATTTAGCCAAAAACATACAAAATAACTGGTTTGTGGCATTAAGAGTAGAGAGAAGCAGAATTTGCCAGCCAAAAAAGATACCTCTTTGCATAGGGATTATTTTAGGCTGATTATTTTTAAGAAGCAGTAGACATAGGAAAAGCTCTGAAAATTGAGTATTAGTTATCCTTCTGAAAGAGACATTTACATTTGTGAAGGAAATCTCCATTCCTAAGGATATCTCCCTCTCTGTACCAAGATGAGAAGACTCAATCCTTTAGAAACTTTGATCACAGGGGAGAAGTCAGAGCCTAGTCTTTATCTGCAGAACAACCATATCATTGTTTATTGTGCTCTTCTTGGTAAACTCCTTATTGTCCTCCCAGCCCCCTACAACACCTTCTTTTATTTTTAGCTTAAGATAGTGAAACTGAGCAGGACCCTGTAGAGCTCCTGTTTCTTGTTTATAGGGAATAGGCTCCAGCCTTCATTACCTCCCTTGTGTTCCAAAGCACAGATTCAAAGAGTTGCTACTTAGGGAAGGTCAGGGATGCAGAGAAAAGGGAGGACTGCAGTGCTGTCAGGCTCCCAGATTTCCCAGGCAAGACTACTGGAGTGGTTGCCATTTCCTTCTCCAGGGGATCTTCCCTACCCAGAGATCAAACCCAGGTCTCCTGCATTGCAGGCAGATTCTTTACCATCTGAACAACCAAGGGATGTTAGCACTCTTCATTTCAGATTAAAGGAACCAAAGAAGCTCTTTAAGAGGCCACCTGAGGCTGATTAAAGGTGTACAGGCCCTGCACGCACCCCAGTCCTCATCAGCTACTCTACCCTTGAACTCATTGGACAAGACCCTGATGCTGGGAGGGATTGGGGACAGGAGGAGAAGGGGACGACAGAGGATGAGATGGCTGGATGGCATCACCGACTCGATGGACATGGGTTTGGGTAAACTCTGGGAGTTGGTGATGGACAGGGAGGCCTGGTGTGCGGCAATTTATGGGGTCGCAAAGAGTCAGACATGACTGAGCGACTGAACTGAACCCTTGAACAATTGTTATAAAACTCCTCATCAAATTCCCTCAGGTTAGGACACACTGTTTTGAGGGGCACACGCCGTGTGCATTCCCTTTGCCTGGCAAAGCACTAAGCTATTATTTTTTACTTCACCTGAAACTCTGTCTCTGAGATTCAATTCAGCACTGGTACACAGGGGCCAAGTTTTCAGCATAAATGGTATGTAAGATGACAGCTTGGGGCATCAGCTTTCCTGGGTCTCTCCAGTCATACTCTTTGCAAGTCTACCCCATGAACCGTAGCTTGCCAGGCACCTCTGTCCATAGGGATTCTCCAGGTAAGAATACTGGAGTGGGTTGCCATGCCTTCCTCCAGGGGATCTTTCCAACCCAAGGATCAAACCTAGGTTGGATTCTTTACCATCTGAGTCACCAGACGGTATCAGTCAGTCAGTCAGTTCAGTTGCTTAGTCATGGATCCAAAGAACTCTCAAGAGTCTTTTCCAACACCATAGTCCAAAAGCACCAATTCTTCCATGCTCAGCTTTCTTTATAGTCCAACTCTCACATCCATACATGACTACTGGAAAAACCAGAGCTTTGATTAGACAGATTTTTGTTTGCAAAGTAAAGTCTCTGCTTGTTATGCTGTGTAGGGTGGTCATAAGTTTGCTTCCAAGGAATAAGCATCTTTTAATTTCATGGCTGCAATCACCATCTGCAGTGATTTTGGAGGCCCCAAAAATAGTCTGTCACTGTTTCCCCATCTATTTGCCATGAAGTGGTGGAGCCAGATGCCATGACCTTAGTTTTCTGAATGTTGAGTTTTAAACCAACTTTTTCACTCTCCTCTTTCACTTTCATCAAGAGGCTCTTTAGTTCTTCATTTTCTGCCATAGGGTGGTGTCATCTACATATCTGAGGTTATTGATATTTTTCTCCCAGCAATCTTGATTCCAGATTGTGCTTCCTCCAACCCAGCATTTCTCATGATGTACTCTGGGTATAAGTTAAATAAGCAGGGTGACAATATACAGCCTTGATGTACTCCTTTCCCTATTTGGAACCAGTGTGTTGTTTCATGTCTAGTTCTAACTGTTGCTTCCTGACCTGCATACAGATTTCTCAAGAGGCAGGTCAGGTAGTCTGGTATTTCCATCTCTTTCAGAATTTTCCACAGTTTGTTATGGTCCACACAGTCAAAGGCTTTGGAATAGTCAATAAAGCAGAAGCAGATGTTTTTCTAGAACTCTCTTGCTTTTTAGATGATCCAACAGATGTTGGCAATTTGATCTCTGGTTCCTCTGCCTTTTCTAAATCCAGCTTGAATATCTGGAAGTTCACAATTTATGTACTGTTGAAGCCTGGCTTAGAGAATTTTGAGCATTACTTTACTAGCGTGTGAGTTGAGTACAATTGTGTGGCAGTTTGAACATTCTTTGGTATTGTCTTTCTTTGGGATTGGAATAAAAACTGACCTTTTCTATTCCAGTGGCCACTGCTGAGTTTTCCAAATTTGCTGGCATATTGAGTGCAGCACTTTCACAGCATCATCTTTTAGGATTTGAAATAGCTCAACTGGAATTCCATCACCTCTGCTAACTTTGCTTGTAGTGATACTTCCTAAGGCCCACTTGACTTCACATTCCAGGATGTCTGGCTCTAGACTGGTGATCATACCATTGTGATTATCTGGGTTGTGAAGATCTTTTTTGTACAGTTCTTCTATGTATTCTTGCCAACTCTTTTTAATACCTTCTGTTTCTGTTAGGTTCACACCATTTCTGTCCTTTATTGTGTCCATCTTTGCATGAAAATTTCCCTTGCTATCTCTAATTTTCTCAAAAAGATCTCTAGACTTTCCCATTCTATTGTTTTCCTCTATTTTTTTGCATTGATTGCTGAGGTCTACATGTTAATAAATTTTGTCTCCTGTTAATTTTTTTTTTTTAATACAAAATATCTCAGCCAGAGCCTTCGAAGTAGAGGGAATATTATTTTTCCTCCTCCACAAGAGCTACAGAGAAGCCATGGACTCACAGTGTCAGAAATGTCTATTTCTCACTAACAACTCACCACTTGTTTAATCCAAAATTTATTTTTATTATTATCATTTCTAATTATAATTATTAAAACAATTGCTATTCTTTGTTTCTTCAAATGCCATCATGATTCCTATGTGATACATAAAAGCCTCTTTTAAGCAAATCCTAAGACCAATTTTTTCCATATTTTAAAAATAACACTTGAAGAAGAAGAAAATTTTCCTCTCCTCTTCTAGATTCTTCTGGCTTATCTAAGAATTAAGTTGATGTAAGATACATTAACAGAATAAAATAAAATTATAGTTATGTGTATGAGAATTCCACATCCAAGGTAAAGAAAGGTAAAATGAGGTATATATGATCCTGAGCTAAGGAAGAGCTTGGAACTTTCAAGGAAAAGAGGATCATTCACAGGATGATAATAGAAAAAAAAAAAAGAAAGAAAGAACAGATGTTTAGTAATTAAATGTTCGTCCTAATACACAGATGGAGACACTTAGATAAAATTTATCTCTGATAATAGCTCTTTCCTGGGAAAGATTCTCAGTTTAAGCTCTTCTAGGTAAGTTAAGAGAGGGGCAGTATTTTCTCTTAAAACTGCAGGCTCTCAATTGTGTTTAGTTCAAAATAATCCTCATACAAAAGTGATGCATTTGGGGAAGACATTTTATGATCCTCTACATAACTTAGACTAAAAATATATTAACTTTACAAAAGCACAGTGTAAAATTAAAAACCAAGGAATAAAAACACTTGAATTTTTACCACCTAGAGTTCCACTGTAATGATCTCTCAGAAGTTTACCACATCTTTGAATTTCCAATCATTTTCTCTTTGCATAGTCAGGAATCATTCTCTGAGTCTCTTTTTTAACCTTTATCTTAATTATATCTTTTTTTCAGTTTCTCTGATTTTCTCTCTTTGGGGTTCATTCTCAGCTTAGGCTTCACTTGGCTTCTTTACCTGATAGTCTGCAGAAATACTAGCTTATATCCCATGGCTTAACAACCTCATGGTAAAATGACTTTTAATTAGGACTTTAAATCAGATCTATTAACTGAATCTTATTTCATAGGTAGTGATCAAAATCTTTATATAGTTCAAATTGATTTATGCAACTGAATAATTGAAACATTGGATAATTTAACAGATTTTTAGTTCTCTTTAGTTCCTTTTTTACATTATAAATAAACAATTTTTTAGTTATGTTATATAAATTTACATCACAATATATTTTAATAATGCTTTAAATAAAAATTGAAAAAGAAAAAAATTTGATTCAATTTTAGACTTTGAAAAATGTAAATGAAACTGTTTGCAAGTAAAATTTGAATGATAATTAAAAACAAACAAAATGACAAATGTCCCATTATTTTCATTATTTTCCTTAAGGTGAGAGGTCAAATTAGGATTTGGAGTAAATTGGGGAGGCTTTTAAACATCCACTGTTCTGTTTACTGTTCACACTCTCTATAGCAATTTCTTGCTATCATTCAAGAAAAAATAATTGTCTATAAGATATCCAGGATGCCAGGCATATTTTTCACTGGAGGAGGGCAAGGCAACCCACTCCAGTATCCTTGCTTGGAGAACCATGTATATAGAGGCTACAGTCCATAGAGTTGCAAAGAGTTGAACATGACTAGAGCTACTTAGCATGCAAGTACATGCATGTTTTTGTGTAGGTAGGAATAGCCAATGGTTTAGCCCAAGAGACAAGTGATAGGCAGATAAAACTCATAAGAAAAATATTCATTAAATAAGAAAAAATCCTTTTAACTTGCTATTTTATAACTCTAAATTCCTCTCTGCTTTTGGCAAAAGCTATGACTCAATCCTCATTTGTTTATTTTTTTATTAATGTTGTTTGGGGGGTTATTAATTTAAAATAGGTTAAAGGAAAGGAAATTTCAGGACAACTTGTGTTCTAAAAGAAAAGACATGTAGACATGCAGAGGAAAATAATAGGTAGAAGATGAAGTTAATGGGATCACAAATCAATGGTAAATTTATATACTGCCTATTTTCAAGGTGGTGCTATTCAGTTGTTAATGAAGCTAACCTGTGCATTTGTAAGGAATAGCAATTATTTGACTCAGTCCTCCTTATTTATTATTCTGGGACATATGACATATTTGCAAGGAGAGCTGCTTTCACTTCTCATCCAGAATCATGATACCTTATAAAATGTTTCAATCATACTATTTTACTTCCCAGAACTAAAGACTGGGCAACTAAACTGGCAAATGTGTGAGAAATTACCAATATGACTAAAATAGTGATTAGTATTAGTTTGGGAAGAATTAGAGCTCTTAAAATCAAGAATAAAGGAAACAAAAGAGTTTATCATCAGAAATAAAGATAATGTGTCAATACTGCAAGCAAAGTGTACAAAAAGATATGAATTACTATTAGAATTTGACAGCAAAATTTTAAGTCATAGATACTGTGAAGAAAAGAAAAAGTAAAGGCTAATCTCACCATTAACTTGAATTTTAAATATCTAAATAATAAAAACAATAATAAGCAATTAAAATCTAACAAAAGAGTTATGTTTAACCTAGAATTTATTTCAGTTAAATTAACAGCATTTATATTTAATGTTGTAATGTAAATTCTAAATAGTATTTAAGAAAAGAAAAAAAAAATGAAATGCATGGTAAATGAAACAATAAAAGAAATCATTGTCATTTTACAAAGAAAAATCCAAGAAAATGTATGGATAAATTTGGTGAAATTGTAAGAAATATTTTAAATTTACAAGATATGAAATTACTATGCTAAAACCAATAATAGATTTTACAAGACAACAGATAAATGATATAAATGAATGGGTTAGAATTTATAATAGCAGAAAATTACAAACTACATCCATGAGGTTGAGGTTGCAAAGAGTGACTGAGGTTGCAAAGACATGACTGAGCAACTTCCACTCACTCACTCACATAAGTATAAACCTATCTAAAATTAGACTTTATAGAAAAAATTAAAATATTCAATAATATCAGATAAAGGTTAGATACATAAATGGAAAACTACATTATCTTTGTGGGTGGGAAAATTCAGTATTATAAAAATGTCAATTATTTCCTTCTGATATCAGAATTCACTATAATGCAATAAAAATGTAGATAGTTTGAAATAATACAGGCTAATTGACAAATAGATCTAAAAAAATGTCCACGCACATATCTGTGGAAAATTGTAAAAGAAATGGTGCTAACAGTCAGTAGGAGGGGTTTCCCTGGTGATCCAGTCCTTAAGACTTCCTGCTTCAAATACAGGGAGCACAGGTTCAATCCCTTGTCAGGGAACTAAGATCTCATAGGCCATGTGGCATAGCCAAAAGTAAACAAAAAGCAATTAGTGGGAAAGACTCAACTATAAATGATGACATAAAAATAAAATATACCAAAGAAAATGTATATGATATCTAGTTGTAAATTAATTCTAATTAAAATTGTTTATTGTAAAGTCACAGACCATCTGAGAATAAAAGGATCAAGAATGTCAAGTCTTGAAACAGTAGCCAAAATAGCTGATATGGCTATTTTAATATCATACAAAGTGGGTTTTAGAGCAAGGAATATTACTAGTGGTATAGGAGGATATTTCCAAAGCAGGCACAGTGAAGGAAATAATAAAGATAAGATGAGAAAGTAATAAAATTGAGAAGAGAAAAGCAAAAGAAAAATCAATGAATCATAATTCTGGGTCTTGAAATTGATCAAAAAATTGATGAAATCATAAGATTTATCAGTAAAAAAATAATGATAGAAAATAACAGTGTTAGAAACAGATGACGAGAGATCACAACAGGCTATAAATATTAAGTACTAAAGCTCACTTATGAAGAGGGAAATAACTGGAATATCTGAGTATACACTAAAGATGTTAAAATCATAGTTTAAAATTCCCCAGCTAAGAAGCTCTGGGAAAAGATACATCACAGTACATTTCTGCCCAACAGTTAAGAAAGAAATAATACTAATCCTACAATCATTCATTCAGAAAAGAGAAATAAAAATAATACTTTCCAACATATTTTATGAAGCTAGCATAACCCTCAAACTCAAATCAGAAAAAGTTATTACAGGGAAAGAAAACTATGTTTCTGGTCTCAGGATTATAAATGCAAAAAAAAAGAAAAAGAAAAAATTCAACATAGTTGTAGCAAATTAAATTTATCAATAAATGAAAAACATGCTAAGAGAGAAAGGGAAAAAGAAAGTTTTTGTTTCTTTACACCGCTACTGCTACTCTTACCACCTCACTTCTGACAAAATGAATGGATCTTCTGATACTCCAAGCAATTCTCTGGCATCAACTGGGTATCCTACAATTAAACTATATTCTAACACTGTCTACTTGGAGATAGCATCAGATCTCACAGGTGTCAGGAGGGGAAAATTTCCCCCTCTATACCTCTTGAGTTCTTAGACTAGACAAAGAATAACCTCAACACAAGACAGATTAACAGGAGAAAAAGAAACCAATTTTAATTCATAGGTTCAGAGGTCTCTTAGAAATGGGACCTAAGAAGTGGCCAAGGCAGGAAGCTCTTACAATTTTTAGACAAATAATAAATGTGTAAGAAATTGACAGGACAAAGAAATTTAGGTCTTGGTTGCTCAATTTGGTGAAACATCTTAACAGAGTTTGGGCTTGGGGCAGTAAATTAAAGAAATAACAGGTTTTTATACAGACTTCCCTGAATTTGCTATGTTTGGCAGTAAGGGTATCTTTATTCCTTCAGATGCAGGAGTGCACATTTCACATTAAAGGTTTATTTCCTGCTATCAAGAGACAGAGAGGAGTGTCAGAGTGTCCCTCAAGCATTTTAAGTAACTTTAATTCAAATAATCAGTATGCCATTATGGCACATTTGGGGGTAGCTCACCTTGTTCCCCAAGAATCACATTAAGGGCTCAGTCCCCAAGACTTCCCCCTACCCCTTGCTTCAGCTACCAATCACAAGTCACCTCTGCCCCTGATCAACTTGCTGTGAATTGGAGATTCCTGTGACTTCCCCCTAATGTTCAGTAATTTGCTAGAGTGGGTCACAGAACTCAGAAAAAACGGTTTTCTTACTAGCTTGCCACTTTATTACAAAAGGACACAACACAAGGGTGGTAGTGGTGGTGGTTTCTGCTCAGTCATATCTGAACCTTGCGACCCCATGGACTGTAGCCAGCCAGGTTCCTCTGTCCGTGGGATTTCCCAGGCAAGTATTGTGCAGTGGGTTGCCACTTCCTTCTCCGGGGAAATCTCCCCAACCCAGAAATTGAAACCAAATTCCCTGCATTGCAAGCAGTTTCTTTACTGATGAGCCACCAGGGAAGACCAACATAGGAGTACTGTATTTGTCGCCGACTTTTTGTGACCCCATGGACTGTAGCCCACCAGGATCCTCTGTCCATGGGATTCTCTAGGCAAAAATACTGGAGTGGGTTGCCATTTCCTCCTCCAGGGGACCTTCCCAACTGTACATAAAGAAGACGTCATTAATGTGCATTAGAGGATACCCCAGGTTAGCCTGTTATAGAACACTGCTTCTTGAGTCTTTGAATTCTATACCAATTCTACACCTCTGGTTGGCCGATTGCTTGTTTCTTTATTTAGGTTTTAAGGTGAATGACCTGGGGATATTTGTTTCCATCAACCCAATTGCAAATCTAAAGGCACCATTGAAATGTCTATTTTTCTTGCTATCCTCAGAAGAGACTGCTTCACATCTACTCTATGATTCTTATTCTTTTCAGCTTACAATACAAATAACTTATTATTTTTTGCAACCTATGTCTTATAATAAAGCAGTGCTGAAAAATTAAATAGAAGAAAGTTCAGCTGCCATACAGGCTATGCAAATGATTTGCTGGTGGTGATTTTTAAGCTTGTTCTAAATAGATTTATGAAGCATGACACTTGGAAGATGTGGTTCAAGTTTTGCTATTTAAGGTATCTTGAAATTATAGGCTAACTCTCCCTAAAATTTCAAAAAGCGTAGAGCTTAGATTCTTAAGGGTATAGCAGTGATAAAAGCTTTCATAGTCATTTCTGAAAAACAACACTTCATAGTTTTCTCTCTCCAATGGTTCTCTAAATTCAACTGTTAAAGGAAGCCCTCCCTCATCTACAAGGTATATGGGGCATCAAATGCTGACTGTCACTGGAGAAGCCCAGTTGTCTATGAAGCCTCCATTGCAAGATAGTGTCTCCTCTTTTCTTTGAACAGGGAAAATAAGCAGGAAGCCAAACTGTGGAGAGCTCAGCTATTTTTATTCTTGGTTTTCTGTTGCCTTCCTTCTACAAGTATATATTAGAGAACATAGGAGTAGATAGTTGGAAAAGGTGTATAGGTCAGGGTATGGAGGAAGAAGCATAGAGGTTCTATGCCTATTTCACACACATCACTCTCCCAGTACTTCCTGTGTTCACCAACTCAGAAACTCCCCAGAAACTCCCCAAATCCTGTAGTTTAGGGAGTTTTAGGGATGCTTCAATGTATAGGCATGATTGATTAGGTCATTGGCCATTAGGAATTAATTCAGCTCCTTTCCTCTCTCCAGAGATCAGGGGATTGGTTTTAAATTCCACCCCTCTAATCACACAATTAGTTTAAGCAAACAGTTCTCATCCTGTTCTTTTCTAGGGACTTTCCAAAAATCACTTCATTATCATAAACGCAGATGTGATTGAAAAGGGCTTATTAGGAATAAAAAAGATATCCATTTCAGTTATACTCTTTTTCAAGAACAAACACATGAAGATCATAACAAAACTTGTCCCTAGAGCTCTTATCACTTAGGAAATGGCAAGAGATTTAGGAGCTAAGTGCCAGAAACCATGGACGAAGACCAAAATATGTATTTCTTATTATATCATAATATGACAGTCACCAAGTAAGGTTTTTCCTAGAAAAAAAAAAATTGGCCAGTATTTGATAAACCAATTAATATATCACCATAATAATAGGCTAGACTGAATAAGCAAAACAGTATGATCATACAAATGGCTCATAATGCTTAACAATATCAAAACAACAACTCAATCAACAAATAAGCAGAAGAGCTAAATAGACATATCTCCAAAGAAGACATACAGATGGCCAACAGGCACATGGAAGGATGTTCAACATCGCTAGTTATTCAGTTCAGTTCAGTCGCTCAGTCGTGTCCGACTCTTTGCGACCCCATGAATCGCAGCACGCCAGGCCTCCCTGTCCATCACCAACTCCCGGAGTTTACTCAAACTCACGCCTATCGAGTCGGTGATGCCGTCCAGCCATCTCATCCTCTGTTGTCTCCTTCTCCTCCTGCCCCCAATGCCTCCCAGCATCAGGGTCTTTTCCAATGAGTCAACTCTTCGCATGAGGTGGCCAAAGTATTGGAGTTTCAGCTTCAGCATCAGTCCTTCCAATGAACATCCAGGACTGATCTTCTTTAAGATGGACTGGTTGGATCTCCTTGCAGTCCAAGGGACTCAAGAGTCTTCTCCAACACCACAGATCAAAAGCATCAATTTTTTGGCACTCAAGCTTTCTTCACAGTCCAACTCTCACATCCATACATGACCACTGGAAAAACCATAACCTTGACTAGACAGACCTTTGTTGGCAAAGTAATGTCTCTGCTTTTTAATATGTTATCTAGGTTGGTCATAACTTTCCTTCCAAGGAGTAAGCATCTTTTAATTTCATGGCTGCAATCACCATCTGCAGTGATTTTGGAGCCCAGAAAAATAAAGTGTGACACTGTTTCTACTGTTTCCCCATCTATTTGCCATGAAGTGATGGGACCAGATGCCATGATCTTAATTTTCTGAATGTTGAGTTTTAAGCCAACTTTTTCACTCTCTTCTTTCACTTTCATCAAGAGGCTTTTTAGTTCCTCTTCACTTTCTGCCATTAGGGTGGTGTCATCTGCATGTCTGAGGTTCTTGATATTTCTTCTGGCAATCTTGATTCCAGCTTGTGCTTCT
The DNA here is from genome assembly GCF_019320065.1 of Cervus canadensis. Lineage (NCBI taxonomy): Eukaryota > Metazoa > Chordata > Mammalia > Artiodactyla > Cervidae > Cervus > Cervus canadensis. Next base: position 39,223,608 of record NC_057387.1, on the reverse strand, counting down.
TCCAACCCAGTGTTTCTCATGATGTACTCTGGGTATAAGTTAAATAAGCAAGGTGACAATATACAGCCTTGACGTACTCCTTTTCTTATTTGGAACCAGTCTGTTGGTCCATGTCCAGTTCTAACTGCTGCTTCCTGAGAAATGCAAATCAAAACTATAATAAGATGTCACCTCACACCAGCCAGAATGGTTGTCATTAAAAAAAAAAAAAAAATCCTCATAAAATAAGTGCTTGAGAGGATGTGGAGAGAAGGGAACCCTCCTTACTGTTGGTGAGAATGTAAATTGGTACAGCCACTAGGGAGAACAGTTAAGAGATTCCTTAAAAAAACTAAAAATAGAGTTCCGGCACTACAATCCTTCTCCTGGGTATATATTCAGAGAAACATGATCTGAAAGGATACATGCACCCCAGTGTTCATTATAACACTGTTGACAGTAGCCAAAATATGGAAACAACCTGAATATCCATCAACAGAGGAATGAATAAAGAAGATAATGGAATATTACCCAGCCATTAAAAAGAATGAAATAACACCATTTGCAGCAGCATGGATGGACATAAAGATTGTCATACTGAGTGAAGTAAGTTAGAGAGAGAACGTAAAATATTGTATGACATCCCTTAAATGTGGAACCTAAAAAGAAATGACACAAATGAGCTTACAAAACAGAAACAAACAGACAGACTTAAAGATCCACCTTACAGTTGCCTGGAGAAAGATGGAAGGATGGGGGAAGGGATAGGGAGTTTGGGATGGACATGTACAGTCTACTCTATTTAAAATGGATGACCAACAAATACCTACTGTATAGCACATGGAACTTAGCTCAATGTTGTGAATGGGAGGGGAGTTTGGGGAGAATAGATACATGCATATGTATGATTGAGTCAATCACAACATTGTTAATCAGCTATAGTAGTGATAGTGATAGTGAAGTCGCTCAGTCGTGTCTGACTTTGCGACCCCGTGTACTGTAGCCCACCAGGCTCCTCCGTCCTTGGGATTCTCCAGGCAAGAATACTGGAGTGGGTTGCCATTTACCCTAGTACAAAATAAAAAGTTAAAAAAGAACCCAAAACACAACAGCAATAACAACAGAACAGTATGATCATCTCAGTACAATGTATGCATAAATGTGTTTGAAAGCTGTCAGCACAATAGGATCTGTAAAGAACATTCTCATTCTTACAGAGCAGGTTTGGAAAAACTAAAGTTCATATTCCATTTTTCAATAAAATCTTATTTCTCCCCCTGTAATTTTGGGAACAAGTCAATGAAAACTAATTTCACTTTTTCTATTTACCAGAGTATGTAATCAGTATAATAAAGATATTAAGTGCTTACTTATGGAAAAGAAAATAAGACCCTCTATTAATAAACAATTTGACTATTTAGAAAAGCCTCAAAGTATGTTGCCAGAACTACGAAGTAGTTTAGGGTAACCATAGAATGATTTAAGTATACCAAAACAACAACAACAACAACAAAAACCAATAGACTATTAATATACTAGCAATGAAAAAGTGAAAATTGAAATAAAAGTGCCACGTATAATATTAATGAAAAATGAACCAGTTAGGCAGAAATATAATAAAATATGTGCAATACTTTTTGTACTACAAAGTTTGGCTGATCAAAGCATATCTCAAAAATTGAAAAATGCACTGTGTTTGTAGTTCAGAAGACTCAAAATTGTCAAGATATCAATTCTGCCCGAATTTATCTGTGGATATACTGCAATTTCAATCACAGTCCCGGAAGGATTTTATGGTAGAAATTGATAGACTGATCCTAAAATTTATATGAAGAGGATTGAGCCCAGAAGAGACAAAACAATTATCAGAAAGAACATATTTGGAGAACTCACATTATTTGATTTCCAGGGTTTAATATAAACCTTGAGTAACCAAAATAGTGTGGTATCTTCTCGACACAGGAATCCAACCCAGGGATCAAACCCAGATCTCCTGCATTGCAGGCAGAGTCTTTACCACCTGAACCACCAGGGTAGTCCATTGCTTTTAGGGTAGGCATAGAAATAAATGGGAGAGAATAGAGTCTAGAATCAGGCACACAGTCGGTATTTGATTGATATTTGACGTAGGTGCCAAGACATTCAGTTTTAAAAGAACTATTTCAGCAAATGGTTCTGGAATTATTGGACATCTCTATGTAACCTATATGATGCAGACGTCTATATCTAACTAAATTTTAAATTTCTTTCTTATTTTTCATCTTAACAAGAGAAATAATTTTGTTTACAAGAATTTTTTTCCCAACTAAATGTAGAAAAGGATATCCTGTTTTCTGACCAAACACCAAGAAAATTATTGGGATTCTGTGTAGCTTGGTTTTTAAATACCTTGTTTGTATGTTGAGCCAAAGTTTAGAATAAATCTTGGCTCTACCACTCAATTGCTCTGGGACTTTCAGCAACTAATTTTAGCTAAAATTGTTTATTATATGTGATTAATGAAAACTTCCTGATCTGCTTGCCACAAGGATTAATTTAGCACAGTTCCCAATACTTAGTAAACAATGTCTAACATAACTATGTTATTTGCAGTAAAATTTCCAAAATATTTTGAAATGTTGTTATTTGAAAACGGTACTTGAATATTCATAGTAAGTAAAACTAAAGCCTTTCAGTGATTTTAATTTAAGCATTGCTCTATCAACAAAACAATGTCTATATCTATCCTTTAAAAGCTTATCCTTTATAAACTTCATAGACTCATTTGTTAGGTATTATTATCCTCATCTAAGAAATGATGAATCTGAGATTCATAGAAGGTAAATTGCTTGCTTATATTAAACACAGTAAGGGATTATCAAAGAAAAGGGATTGAATTTGGATTTATTTTTAAGCTAAGGCTATCTTTATTTGGGAGTTGGTGATGAACAGGGAGACCTGGCTTGCTGCGATTCATGGGGCCACAAAGAGTCGGACAAGACTGAGCGACTGAACTGAACTGAACTGAACTGATCTTTATTTCATCCCATTCTTCTCCAATTAGACATAAAAGCTTAATGTCTTTACATTTTAATTTATACTTTCATGAAATATCAGTTCAATTCAGTTCAGTTCAGTCGCTCAGTCCTGTCTGACTCTTAGCAACCCCATGCACTGCAGCACGCCAGGCCTCCCTGTCCACCACCAACTCCTGGAGTCCACCCAAACCCATGTCCATCGAGTCAGTGATGCCATCCAACCATCTCATCCTCTGTCGTCCCCTTCCCCTCCTGCCCTCAATCTTTCCCAACATCAGGGTCTTTTCAAATGAGTCAGTTCTTCCCATCAGGTGGACAAAGTAAGGGAGTTTCATTTTCAACATCAGTCTCTCCAATGAACACCCGGGACTGATCTCCTTTAGGATTGACTGGTTGGATCTCCTTGCAGTCCAAGGGACTCTCAAGAGTCTTCTCCAACACCACAGTTCAAAACCATCAATTCTTTAGTGCTCAGCTTTCTTTATGGTCCAACTCTCACATCCATACATGACCACTGGAAAAACCATAGCCTTGACTAGAAGGACCTTTGTTGGGAAAATAATGTCTCTGCTTTTTGATATGCTGTCTACGTTGGTCATAACTTTCCTTCCAAGGAGTAACCATCTTTTAACTTCATGGCTGCAGTCACCATCTGCAGAGATTTTGGAGCCCAGAAAAATAAAGTTAGCCACTGTTTCCACTGTTTCTCCATCTATCTGCCATGAAGTGATGGGACTGGATCCCATGATCTTAGTTTTCTGAATGTTGAGCTTTAAACAAAGTTTTTGACTCTCCTCTTTCACTTTCATCAAGAGGCTCTTTAGTTCTTCTTCACCTTCTGCCATAAGGGTGGTGCCATATGCATATCTGAGGTTATTGGTATTTCTCCCGGCAATCTTGATTCCAGCTTGTGCTTCTTCCAGCCCAGCATTTCTCATGATGTACTCTGCATATAAGTTAAATAAGCAGGGTGACAATATACAGCCTTGACGTACCCTTTTTCCTATTTGGAACCAGTCTATTGTTCCAGTTCTAACTGTTGCTTCCTGACCTGCACACAGGTTTCTCAAAAGGCAGGTCAGGGGGTCTGGTATTCTCATCTCTTTCAGAATTTTCCACAGTTTATTGTGATCCACACAGTCAAAGGCTTTGGCATAGTCAATAAAGCGGAAATAGATCTTTTTCTGGAACTCTCTTGCTTTTTCAATGATCCAGTGGATGTTGGCAATTTGATCTCTGGTTCCTCTGCCTTTTCTAAAACCAGCTTAATGAAATGATAAATTATGGTCATCAGTCTTTTAAATTGACAGTTAAGATTTTTAGTAAATTATATTCTTACGCTTCAGTTTTCCCCATGAAATTTATAATGCTGTTAGGCATCTTTTTTGTTTTTATGTATTCTTAAACCAAATTTCTCCAAAAATGAAGTGAAAAACAATATGTGGCCAGATAATCACCTTTACCTGCACTACAGACAAATAGATTGGATATTACAAGAAAAAAAAAAAAACACTTTTGTATCTGTAATGCAGTTTTTAAAATAGTGTATATTTACCTTTTGGGCATGGTAACTTGACAATGATGCAGGTTTTAACAAAACAGTGTTAAGTATATTGAAAAAGATATGATAATATACTGTGAGAACTTCTACTATCTGTGAATATCAGAAGCTTCTTAGGCTCCTTACATTCTCATCATTAATAATATCAAAGTAAATGCCATATTCTGAAAACATCATACCTAAATGACTTAGGAATCTGATTTTAGTGGTAGCCAAAAGTGAAAGCAAAGTCACTCAGTTGTTTCTGACTTTTTTCGACCCTATGGATTGTAGCCCACCATGCTCCTCCTTCCATGAAATTTTCCAGGCAAGATTACTGGAGTGGGTTGCCTTTTTCTTCTCCAGGGGATCTTCCTGACCCAGGGATCTAACTCAGGTTAGATCCAGCATTAAGCTGCCATCAAATTCTTTGCTTATGTTAATTGCTTTTTTTTTATTTTTTTCCATGTTTCTACAATGTTTTTATTTTTAAACCTTTTATTTTCTACTGGGGTATAGCTGATTAGCAATGTTGTGATAGTTTCAGGTGAATAGCAAAGGGACTTAGCTGTACATACACATGCATTCATTCTCCCCCAAATTCCCCTCCCGTGCAGGTTGCCCCATAACATTAGGCAGAGTTTCATGTATTGTACAGTAGGTCTTTGTTGGTTATCCATTTTAAATATAGCAGTGCATACCTGCCCATCCCAAATACATAAGCCAATCAAGGGACTTCCCTGGTGGTCCTGTGGCTAAGACTTCAGGCTCCCAATGCAAGGGGCCTAAGTTCCACCCCTGGTCAGGTAACTAGATTCCACATGCTGTAGTGGTATGAGACACTACCATACAAAATGCTAAAGTAAATCTTTCTAACTTCATGCTTCCATTAATTTAGTGCATGTCTTTTAAGATGCACTCTTCTTCCTGAGTTATATAGAATATTTGGTTCCTTCTGCACAGTGATTCATCATGTGGTATTCTCATTGTACCATTTCCAGTAAATGAATATTGAATAGCAGTTGCAAAGCTATTTTGAGGGAGCTCTGGTTTCCAGCAGACAATGGAATCCCAAGAAAAATGCATGATTACAATCTCAGAATAAATTTAAATATGAATATCTTCCACATTTACATGTATTTAGATGATCTTTATAATGCCATGTTGCTTGTGGAGAGCTAAGGTGATGTGAGAAATTATTATAAAGCAGAAAATTTAGAGGAGATGATAAAGATTAATGTTTTCAAGAGAAGTCCATTGTTTTGGGGATAAATGTAAAAATCACTTAAAATTTGCTGTAGTAAATTAAAACCCATATTATATTTATTTTTATGTCTTAAAATATTTTCTCCAATGAGATTTATGAAATGATGTACCAATTCAATGTCTGTGTATAAAGATATGGTGAAAAAACAAGTGTGCTTTTAACAAAAATTATAGGAATATAATCAAATGGGTCACAAAGAGTCAGACACGACTGAGAGACTTTCACTTTGACTTTCAATCAAATACATATGCAAAAGCATATCTTGTATATGTAATCTGGGGATTTTTTAGTTTGCTTTTGGCTTTTCACTTTTGTATAATTTGATTACCAATTTGCTGCATGAATTGGTGGAGGCTTACCTGGAAAATAGCAATAATAGCCTGATAATAAGTAACTAGAATAATGGAGCAAGAACCTTATATAGTTTACACAGAATAATAAATGACACAAATACTAATAATATAACTAGAGTTCACAATAAGCCAAGATAACTTTGGGTTTGGAAACTTTCACTGCATTAAGTGGAAGTTCCTTGAGATAAGTATTAAATACAATCCAAAAAGCTAATGATGGTGGGTGGAGTGGGGGGTAGTTTGTTACAGACAGAAAGTCAGACACCATTGAGCATGCACTCATGTATTTAGGCACAAGACCTCATGAGTCCATATGGAGAATTAAAAATTTGTGTCATTATTTGGAGCAAGAAGTAAAACCTTTTGGACTATTACAAAAAATTCATATAAAGTTGTGGATATTGTATGCTATTAAAATTTCATTATTTCAGTCTGTCAGGCAAACTTTTCATTATATAAGCCTTTTAAAGCAAACTCAGGATTCAATATCAGTATTAATTTGGCAGTAGAAAGTACACCAGGTAAGAAGTTAGCATGGATGTATGAACTAGTTCAATCCTCAAACTTTAGTTTTTATTCTGGATCTATTTCACCTTAATTCTTGTCAGCTTGCTTCATATTTTATTGATCAGTTCAGTTCAGTTCAGTTGCTCAGTTGAGTCTGACTCTTTGTGACCCCATGAACTGCAGCACGCCAGGCCTCCCTGTCCATCACCAACTCCTGGAGTTTACTCAAACTCATGTCCATTGAGTCAGTGATGCCATCCAGCCATCTCATCCTCTGGCATCCCCTTCTCCTCCTGCCTTCAATCTTTCCCAGCATCAGGGTCTATTCAAATGAGTCATTTCTTCGCATCAAGTGATCTGTTACTTTTCTGAATTCATAGATTTTCATTGATATCATCCATATTTTTCTATTTCACACGTATTTTTACTTTCAAAATTAAATGAAAATTCATTGGTGTTTTTGGATGAAGGGGGACTCCTTCCAGGGCCCGAAATTGGGCTCTCGTCTAACACCCAGAAATGAATTGTCCAAGGAGACACATGTGCTGACAAAGCAAGAGATTTTATTGGGAAAGGGTGCCTGGCGGGAGAGCAGTAGGGTAAGAGAGCCCAGGAGAACTGCCCTGCCACGTGGCTGGCAGTCTCCTATGGTGATGGGATTAGTTTCCAGGTTGTCTTTAGCCAATCATTCTGACTCAGGGTATTTCCTGGTGGTCCAGCCTTGTTCAGCCAAGATGGATGCCAGGGAGAAGGATTCTGGGAGGTGGTCAGACATGTGGTGTTTCCTTTTGACCTTTCCTGAACTCTTCTGGTTGGTGGAGGCTTATTAGTTCTATGTTCCTTACCAGGACCTCCTGTCATAAGATAACTCATGCAAATAGTTACTATGGTGCCTGGCCAGGGTGGGTGGTTTCAGTCAGTGTGCTTCCCCTAACAGTGTCATAGTTCTTTATTAAAAGGTGGGTTAGAGGAAAGGGGAGAGAAAAGCTTGGTGGGAAGAACAATATAAAAGAAGCCAAAATACCTAGATTTGGGTCTCAGGTTTTTCTTATCTTATCTGTAGTGTTAGAAGATTTTGCTTCATGTCTAGGAACCACAATTTTCTTATCTGGAAAATGGGTTTATATCACTGATTTTTCAAGCAGTTTATCAAAAATACTTAGATGTTAAAAGAAACACTTCCAAAGACAAATCCTAGAAAGGGGTGACTCTAATGACTCTGTTTCTGTTTCCTCCTTCATAGTCTTGTTCCAATTTAAAGAAGCAGTATTTTGACATATCAGGGTCCTGCATAGGGTGTAATTTTAAAAATAAGTGCTCTGAGTGATTTCAGTGAAAATGGTAGAGTAAGTAGGTAGCATCTAGGAGATATCTCTTCACAGAAATTGGAGAAAAAGTGGATATAATAAAAGGTTCACAGCAAGCAAGCAAATGCTAATCAAGCAAAAAGCAACTTAAAAACAATTGGAGAGACTTCCTTGGTGGTCCAGTGGTTAAGAATCTGACTTTCAGTGCAGAGAACACAGGTTTGATCTCTGGTTAATCAAAGCCCGTGCTTTGCAGCAACTAGAGACAGCCTGAGTATGGCAAAGAAGGCCCAGCACAGACAAAAATAAAATAATAAATTAAAAAAAAAATTAAACAAAGAAACAAACAATTGGAAAGCATTATGGTATTTTTAATTGCCATTGCTTCACCAGCCTCCCTGGTTTTGCAGTAGCCTAGATTCCCAGCTTGGAAAGCAGCTTCCTGTATCTGTAGGGAGTAGAGCAAACTTTATTACCAAAGAATTGTGCTTATATGAACCTGAACAATTCAGGAGAAACATCTGTCTTCATTTTGCCTAACTTAGAACTCATTCAAGATAGAAAAGTGGCAGGTATTTCTCTTGCCTAGGGGAAAAGATTAAAGTTCAAACAAACTATAGAGATTGAAAGTCATGGAGGAAAAGTTAGAAAGAATGTTTTTTGGGGGAAATTAGGGCATGCCAGAACCCGTGCATTCTGGGAAACATAGAAAATGACATTCATGCCCAGGCATACCACATGCTCAGAAAAGACCTGTAAAGACCCTAAACTATCATCTCTAGGCTTACTGCATGTAGGTAGAAAGTAAAGGTAAGGCAGAATTGTAAAGACCCTTGCTAAGAATTGAAGGGTGAAGGAGTGCTCCCAGCACAGAGAAAATTTGCAAAGATTATGAGAGATCATTTTTTTCTTTTTTTGTTGTTGTTTACCTACTTACTTTTTTCTATCTCTCTCTATTTCCCACTCCACCCCACCCCAAGGTGGAAGAGGGCTCCTGGTGTTCAAGGAAATTCTGCCAATCTCTAATAAGAAGAGACTTGAGAGATCAAACATGAGAAAGAACACACACTTTACAAAAATAATTTGGAAAACACTAAACAAACACCTACAGGGCATAGAAAGCAATACACAAAAACTGTGAAGAAGGAAATAATTGTATTTCCAGGGTTACCACATTATAATATTCAAAATAGCAAGTTTTCAATGAAGAAGACATTTCTTTAACAAGAAAATGTAACACATTCACATAAAAAATTCACAAAAATTGCTTTTAAGAAAGTATGACATTGGACTGACTTACTTGGCAAATACTTTAAATCAACTATCTTAAATATGCTCGAAGAGCTAAAGGAAACCACAGCCAAAAAGCTAAAGGAAACCAAGAGAACACTATATGAAAAATAGAGAATATGAAGAGAAATTTTTTTTAAATGTGAAGAAGAACAAAAAAGACAGACATACTGGAACTGAGATGTATAGTAACAAATGAAAAATTCACTAGAGAAGTTCAGTAGTAGATTTTAGCAGACAGTAAGTATAATGTATAAGAGAACCTGAAGACAGAGCAATTGTCTAGTCTGAGGAGCATAAAGGAAAAAGAATGGAGAAAAAAATGCACAGTCTAAGAGACATGGGTGGTGATGGTTTAGTCGCTAAGTCATGTCCAACTCTTGGGACTGTAGCCTGCCAGGCTCCTCTGTCCATGGATTCTCCAGCAAGAATACTGGAGTGGGTTGCCATTTCCTTCTCCAGAGGATCTTTCCAACCCAGAGATCGAACCTGGTCTCCTGCATTGCAAGTGGATTCTTTATCAACTTAACTACAAGGGAAGCCCAAGAGACATTGGGGGCATCATTAAACATACTAATACAGACATAATAGGAATCCTAGAGGAACAAGAAATAGATGAAAGGACAGAAAGAGCATCTGGAAAAATAATGGCAGAAAACTCCCTGAATTTAATCTAAAACAGACACACACAGAGCTAAAAACACACACACAAATCTACATATTCAGGAAGTTAAATAAACTCCAACAGAGTAAACTCAAAAGAGATCCATAAACTATGACTCATTATAATCAACTTTTCAATAGTGGAGACAAGGTTATAATCTTGAATGCATCAAATTAAGCACAAAGATCATGGAAGTAAAGATATAGTAAAACAAACCAAGTTAGAAACCATTTTGAATTCAGTGATAATGGAATTAAGACAAGTGAACATTTGGGAGATGCAACTAAGCCAGTGTTCAGAGAAAAAGTCATATCTCTAAATGAATAAAATAAAAAATAATAAAAGCCTGAATAAAAATATAAAGGGCTCTAGCTTATGAAACTGGAGGGGAAAAAATGAATTAAGCAAAAATAAATTCAAGTAAAGATATAGCAAAATAACAGAAACAGAATAGAAAACATACATTTGAGAAAATGAGCTAAACTAAACACTGGTCCTTTAAGCAATTAACACATTTAACTTACCTCTAGAGAAATTAATTGAGAAAAAAAGGGAGAAAAGACATGTTATGAATATCATAAATTAAAAATAACATTGCAACAGATACTCAAGGTATCGAAATGATTAGATATGACTATTGTGACCAATTGGATAACAATATATCTGCAGCAGTTTGAAGTAACATCTTTCTTAAAAAGACATAAAAATCATTATCACAAACTGGACATCACTGAAATTAAAAACCTCTGCCTATTAAAAGACAGTATTAAGGAAGTAAAAAATGAAGTCATGAACAGTAGTAGGATATAAAGTATCCCAGGGAAGGCCAATCCAATTTTAGGAATGCACAAAATATTTGACAGTGATTTCACAAAAGAGAATGGCTAATAAGCATGTGAAAATTGTGTAGCATATGCAAGCAAATATAGAACACAATGAGTTACCACAGTCTCGTTTACAAAAGGGAAATAGTTATTGCTGGTGAGATTAGTAACTGGAGGGAGATACAAGTAAGTATACTGGGATACTGGTAATAGTGGGCTCTTTTCTCTGGGTTCTGATTACATGGGTGAGTTCATTTTGCAAAAATTTGTTCAGTTGTACAGGTATGATTTCAGCATTTTCCTGTATTATGCTATAATTCAAAAATGTGCAGGAGCAAAAAGAAAAAGAAAATGAATTGAGGCATCAAACAGAAGATATTTTAATTTTATCTTCATATTGGCACCTGCATATTTTTCCTATCTTGGGTTTTTCAGGCTGTGATACATATCTTCTTAATATATTTATTCCACTGATCATAGATTTCTTTTTCAGTGCTGCTATGGAAATATTTTCTTCTTAAAGTTCATTTTATATTATTTCAAGGAACGTTGGCTGAAAAGGGTAATATTTATGCACAGTCTGCTATATTCATATAATACTTTTTGAAAATGATAAATGAAAAAAGAATTATATAATTATGTATTAATTATAAATAATTGCATAACACAGATATTTCTTATTACATAATGACACTTTTTACATAATAATGTTTATCATTATCTTTGAAGAGCATAAAACTTACAAAGATATAAAGATATAATTGGTGTTTAATGCATTTACAAATCTGATCATTTACTTTTTCCTCTATTGTAATGATAAAAAGTTAACATGTGAAATTTTGAACTTGTTAATAATTTTGTCACTTTCTTTGTCAATGGATTGATAAACTACTACTCTTCCCTACATGTATTGAAATTGAGCCAATAGGGCACACTACTAATAGAAATAATGGTAATTTAACATTATTTTTTAAAAAAAGAAACTCTGTGTATGTCCAAGTATTTCATATTATGGTAAATGACATATGCAAGTTGTTTTAAAATCATTTTTTAAATGTTCACACACTAATTAGAATGTAATAATATCAAGTGTTGCTGAAAATAAAAATTTTCAGAGCTCACAAATTTTTCACTTACTCTATATTCTGAAACTTGTTACTTTTACCCCCTGGAGGAAACTCTCCTATGACTTATAAAAAAAAAAAAAAAAATTCTTAGTCTTGGTCAAAAAAGTTTAAGGGAAAAGAAGGCTAGTGATAGTAATATTTTTTCTCTTGTCAAGCATGAGTCTATCATTTCTGTTCTATGAAGAGTATTTCCTGTATGTCTTCACTTTTAACATCATGGTTTTTCACAAGCAGTTCTATTTGCTCTATGATAAGCTTAATTGACAATTTAATGAGTTGGTTAATTAGTTAACTAATTATTTCAGCAAATAATTAACTATAATTTATTAGTTGATTTTGCAAATGATAGCTAATTGGAAAACTTTAGGTCTCTCTTGAATAAAGTTAAATAATAATTATAGGATGGTTATAACTTTTTACCTATAACTGAACTCATGTCTGGCTGCTTGCCACTCAAAAAATCAATACCCAAGAGGCAGTTGTTGGTAGAAAAGAAAGTTGCTTTTAATAAGATCACTGTAAGTCTAGGGAGATGGTGAACTCAGGGTCCACCTAAAACCATCTCTGAAGATTCTGCTTGGCTATGAAAATTTTAAAGGGAAAAGTGGAAGTAAATCTCAGTTAATCACTGAGACAGAGGGCAGAGCCATTGTCACCCCCACTAAATGCAAGCTTGTTAATGTCTTATGATCTTTCTTTACATACTAACCTTGCCCACAGTTTGTTCACACAGTTTTTTCATAAGATTACTGAAGGGGAAGCTAGGGGAAAGGTTTGGTCTTCTGTTAATTACATTATTCTTCATGTCTATTTCTTTGCTCTACAGGAAGAAACAACAGGTTATGTGAGGCATGTGTGATCAAATGATTTGAAAAGTGTGCTTAGACTGGAGATGAGCAGAGAATAGAGGTGCCTGGTTTAAGTTTAGTTGCAATATAGTTTTGCTATAGTGACGAGGAGAAGGGATTTCTTGCTGAGGGTAGTTCCCTGCAAAGAGCTGCTTACAAATCCCCCCACTCACCCCTATCAGATATCATTTCATTTCTTTTCTATGGGATTAGGGACAAAGGTCTGTCTCCTGTAACTGCTTCATGCTGAGAAAGGGTATTGAAGTCTTAGAAAAAAAAAAAGACATTGATCTGGATTTGAAGAATCTCTTTGCTGACTGTTTTAATTGCCCACTTACATGTACGGATAGAGCAAGCTACAATCATTTTAATACCCATAAATATGTAGATTATTGTGAGAAATGCTGTTAATCCCATCCTTTTAAGGCCAGTTCTTGAAATTGTCCTAGCCATAGCCTCAATACCACTCAAGATGGACAAGCTTATGTAATGGATACAGTCTGGTTGTCATGCAGTTAGCTTTTTCCCTCTGGTGGCAGTTATAGTGTCTGTAAAACAACTCAGGAATGTACATTAGACAGTGAGTCTGTGATTCTATTTTCCTAATCATTAACTGCTTGAGTCTGTTCTTTTTTGACTCAGGAAAGTCTGAGAGATTTCAGCTTTTCTACAAACAGGAGACAGGGGACACGGAGAGGCCTTTACCTGGGGGATGACCCCACAGGGCATTTCTTGGTTCCATAGCTATAAGTGAATATAAACTTAAGAAAAAAATATATAGTTAGAGCTTAATTCTTACAGCTTCCCATGTGGCTCAGTGGTAGAGAATCGGCCAGCCAAGCCAGAGACATGGGTTCAAACCCTGGGTTGTAAAGATCCCCTGGAGAAAGAAATGGCAACCTACTCTAGTATTCTTGCCTAGGAAACCCCATGGACAGAGGAGCCTGGTGAGCTACAGTCTATGGGATCACAAAGGGGTAAGACATGACTTAGCAACTAAGCAACAACATAGAATCCCTTCAGTATTAAATTATTTATATCAATCTACTACAACTATATGCACATAGTACTTGTGCCATTGTGTCTTTCTGTGCTGAGTATCACAGTCACAGTCCCACAATGGTCTTCTATCTTTAATAGGTGAGGCAATTAAAAAAAAAAATTCAAGGGGATTTATTCCACCAGGGGTCAGGGCATTTGGAGAAAAAATTATCTCTGTCTGTAGAACTGCATTAGACATTTTTTTGTTTGTTTATTTCAGGTTCCAAAATCAGTGAACAACATTCCCAAAGCAGTCTTTAAGTTTGGTTGTGTTTTCAGCTTTTGAAATGTACAGTGTATAATGAGAAATTTTTCCTCTGAGGCCCCTATGTACTGATTCAGCATGAGAAAAGAAGACAGAGACATCCAACACCTATTACAGATTTTAAGAGGATATTAAAATAGAAGCTTCTGAGAAAGTGAATAAATAAAGGTATCAGACTGGTAAAGGAAGGTAGAAAAAAGAGAAAAAGGTTATATAACACTATACATTCATTGGACAATGGACGTGAGCTCCAGCAAAGTCCAGGAGATAGTGAAGGACAGGAAAACTTGCTGTGTTGCAGTCCATGGGGTCTCAAATAGTTGGACACGACTGAGAAACTGAATAACAGGAACAATGCAATCATTATTTGTTGGTATAAGTTTAAATGTTTAACTAATATGAAAATGAAAACTTGAATTGTTACTTAATTATAAATGTTTATGATATGCAATGGCACTACTTTATAGTTTTACTTCAAGAAACCATAATAAAATTCTATGAACAAGATTCAGAGGCAGACATAATTCTCCCCAATATTTATATTTCAAAACATATAAGGGGACTTCTGCCTCTGACCAAGATGGAGGAACAGGGGCCGGATTTATCCTTCCACAAGGGAAGAAAAAAAAAAAAAACACGCAAAATCTTGGGAGGAAAAGGGTTTTCATGACAGTGGATATTAAGAAAGTGATCCTTGGGAGATGGGAAACAAAGAAGGTGAACATATGATTGCCTCATTTTCCTGCCTAAAAGAAATACTCTGCCTCAGATTTATGAGGGAAATTTTACAGTTGTACAATTCTTTCTGCACAGAATTTTGCCTTGTGCTATTGGCTGGAAGAAAGTCACAGGTCTTGTCCATGCATCAAGGGAGGGGATTATGCAGGGCAAGAGCATTAGGAGGTAGGAATTATAGATGCCATAAGACTAACTGCTACAATTACGAGCAACTTTGTGTCCATAATCCAACAATTTATATGAAATGGGCCATTCCTTAAAAGTAAGACTTTCCCCAAATGTTTAAAGCAATTTTAACAACATAATACAGTGGGTTTCACTGGTGGCTCAGAATCTGCCTGCAATGCAGGAGACCGGGGTTTGATCCCTGGTTTGGGAGGATCCCCTGGAGAAGAGAACGGTTGCTCACTCCAGTATTATTGCCTGGAAAATCCCATGGACAGAGGAGCCTGGCAAGCTACAGTCCATGGGGTCACAAAGAGTTGGACATGACTGAGCATCTATCACTTTCCATGGGGGGATTAACCATATAATAGCCAAATATAATATAATAGCCAAATACTGGAAAAAGAACAAATGTCATCAGCAGATGAATGGATAAATCAACTGATATTATCTAGGCAACAGAATACTACCAAGCGATAAAATAAAAAAAAGTCACAACCACATGCAGCAAAGTAGATTAATCTCTAAATAATTATGATGAGTATCAAAAGCCTGAACAGAGAATCAGTCAATGCCCCAAGTGGAAAAAGTAGCAAAAAATCTGATTCTTTCAATGCATTATTTTCCTCTTTGTGATTTTGGCGCTAGGCCTAGCTGTCCTGGTCACTCTCCACTGTATTTAAAGAATTTCTTTTTAAATTCTTAATCATTATTCATTATGAACTGTTTGGTCTGAAATAAGCTACTCTGTCGTAGTCAGACTCAGAAGGCTGACATCTCTCAAGTGCAGAATTAAAAAATGAGAACATAGTACAGGATTTGTAAGATGCAGTACTTCCATGTCAGGTTTGTATTTGAGAAAATATTAATGGAATACCCTTGTTCCTTTATTTTTGCTAGATACATATTTTTTGTTTACGCAAAGTAGCTAGATACAGAGTTTCTGTTTTTTAAAGCATGGGAAATAATTGTTGAATGAGTGTAACATACTGATCCTGTAATTCCCTTTGGTATTCCCCCCAAAAGATGACTTATTTTTATATGTGTCTAATAGAGTTATACATGTGTGACTTTGTAGAAAATTCCATGTAATCTATCACTATTTTAATTAGCATTATTACCAATGTTTTTCTGACATGATAAAGTTAAGATTATGATCATACATTTTATAGATAAATTGTTTAAATCAAAGAACAGAAGTCATGTCAATGGGTTCATGGCAGTTGGTTACATTGCTTCAGTTTTTAAGACGAAAATAAAAGGAAGAAAGATGTGATAAAGCAAGAAGTCCAACAGAACACAAACAAAATTATTTGCAGACGTGCTGTATATTGTAAGACAGCCAATTAGCATTAACATCATTTAACATTTATTGACTGAAATAAATTATTGACTGAAATTTAGTGGTTTGTATTCATCATAAAATTTAATCTATATAACAAACATGGATATCAATTGTTAGTATAGATTTGTAAATAAGAAAGCAGTCTCAGAAATTAACAAATAACACACGGTAGAGTTGGAATTAAAATATAGTTCTGTCTTTCCCTGCTTCAGCCTTAAAGTGTGCCTTTCTTCAAATAAATAAATAAATAAAGTAATAGAATGAACACTTAACTGTGACAACTCCCTGTAGAAGTAACTCAAGAGAGTGGATGCAAATGATAGGTGGTCTTTTGCTTCATTCTGCCTCATGGAGAAGACAATTTAAAGGGCCACAGGAAGCTGTTGCTTCTTTGAAACATTTTCCAAAAATACAGATCTCATGGACCAGATATTCTATGCAGATGAGGTCATATTTGCCAAGAGACTGAGAAATCAACATATTATCCATCAAGGTAATTTGTTTCTGGTTGATTTTGCCATAGCCATGCTGTAGATCAATTCATTTATGGACTTCAGATTTGGGTTCCCCTATGAAATGTATGATTCCACAATTCTCAGCATGTTAATTGAAACCTTGTTGGACTTCACAAAGGTGCTGTTGAAGATCTGACAAAGGGGAAGAAGCTGTAACACCTTCAGAAACTTTGTGCTCACTTCATTGATAACTCTGATTCTGATGACAAACACCAATTTGGGTTCCGTGGGTACAAAAAAGTTGCAGGCTTATCTTGCCACCACAGCCATTCAAATTTCAGTTCAAATGCAGTTCACATCTGCCTGTATTCCTTGTGAAGTGCTTAGCTTTTTCATGGATAAGCTTCCTTCTTGTCTTTCAAAGCATCTTTTGGGAAAATTTCTTTCTAAGGCACTTGATCCTAATCTCTCTGAAATCCTTCCCTTTATCTTAAGGGTTTCTGGCACAATAGGAACCTTCTTTTTCTTCTCTTCTGCACCCTCCATGGTTCCAGCTGGGAAAGAGAAAGGGGATGTTTTTCAAACTGTTAGTAAAGTCAGTAACATTAATTTGAGGAGATTTGAGATCTTAATTTATTTTTTCTTAATGAAAAATAATAAAATGATATTATTATTAATGAAAATTATAGAATAGATAAAATAGCATGTTTGTGTTAGTTGCTCTGTCATGTATGACTCTTTGTGACTCCAGGGACTGTAGCCTGCCAGACTCCTCTGTCTGTGGAATTCTCCAAGCAAGAATACTGAAGTGGTTTGCCATTCCCTTCTCCAGGGGATCTTCCTGACCCACAGATCAAACCTGCCTCTCCTGCATTGCAGTGTTGCAGGCAGATTCTTACCATCTGAGCTTCCAAGGAAGCATAGTGTGGATTATATGCAAGTTTTTACACCTATAAAGGCCATTCGGGGTGTGTGTGTATGAACTTTTGCTTATGCACACAAATGTAATTCATACATATATGCTACATCATGATGGAAAATATATTTGTGTGTGTGTTTCTTGGTAAAAAATTGAAAGACATCATCATTCTAAAGATGGAGTATATTTACTCAGAAACAAGATTCTGCAAAAACTAACATTTAAGTACCTTATATTACCTCATAGAAAATTGAAAATTAGTAGAGTAACCAGTGATCTGACATAGTGAAATTTTCCCTGCTGTTATCTGAAAAGCAAATTTAATTACATTATTTTCATCTACTTCAATAATCTGGCATCAAAAATAGAAATAAAAAATCACTTCTTATTTTGCATTTGATGTTATAATTAATAACAGGCATCTATTATTTCCTATGGGAACAATCCTAATCAGTCAAGCATTCTTGTTTTTAGTCTTCTTCCAAGAAGCCAAGAACAATATATTGTAGATGGAAGAGCTTAAAGAAATCAGTGAAATAAAATTTCCCTCTATTTCAAAGCTCACATTTTATACTATTTTTTTCATACCTGTGATCTGGGATTTGAGCCATTTCTAATTAAAATTCTTCTGCTGATCAAGTTTGGCCTTAACGTTTGATGGCTTGCATATTTGTTTACAAACTGGCAGCATTTCTCTAATGAGCTGTGAGTGTTAGGACAATAATATATTTATTGGGACCAGTATTCACATTGTCACATCATGAAAAGTATTTGTTACATGCTGTTTATGGTGCTATAAACTATTTTTGCTTTTAAAATAGGAAATAAAAATCAACAGGACTTTGAGGTATGATCATGTTGCTTTCCTATAGGACATACAACTTATATCATGTACATTACTTCACTTCATGCAAAAGTATTCATTTTTAACAAATGTGTCATATCACAAGCAACAGGATTCATAACATTAAAAAGATATCTTGGCAAAATAAATTGCACTACTACATAATTGTGATACTAAACTTATTAAGACAGATGGAAACAGAACAGTCTGATCTATTGGTATAAACAGATTGTTGAAAATAGTGTTTCACATTAAAATATTTAGTTGAACTTTTACTAAATTAATTAGCCTGAAGTATTTGTGTGTGTGTGTGTGTAAGTAGACAATTTCATTCATATATATATTTACATATAATATTTAACCTAACTTGTCAAATTAACAGTGGCTTAAAAAAATATCATCATAAAATAGATCTTGAACCTGGAGTCCCTCAACTACAGAGTAATCGAGTGTGATTTTGCATACTGTACATTGCACAAGACACCCAGCTTATGGGAAGTGGGTATGGAGTGGAGTGATGGGGGGTGGGAAAAAGCCAAACTTCCCTTTGATAAAAAAGGAGGAATTTCTTTCAAATTTTCAAAAACAAACAAAAAAGTTACCTATGGGTTGACCAAAGCTATTCACAACTTCTTTTCACCAGTCCATTTGCTCTTCAATCCCTGATCTTGTGCAACCTACTACCAGAATCAACAGAGTTTAATGGAAAGGCATTACTCTGAGCACGGCCCCTTTTGCAGGAGGGCTACAGAAAATGCCTTAAATAGATTATAACACAAGTAAAAAAAAGGCTTGTATTTTATTTTAAATATTTACATTGTCAATATATAAAACATTTAAACATTTTGCTTTAGGCTGTGCGTGCATGTTCAGTCGCTCAGTAGGGTTTGACTCTTTGTGACCCCACCAGGCTCCTCTGTCCATGGGATTTCCCAGGCAAGAACACTGGAGTAGGTTGCCATTTCCTACCCCAGAGGATCTTCCTGACTCAGGGATCCATCCCACAACTCCTTCCTCTTCTACATTGGCAGATGGAGGTTGTATAGCTGTTTTCAAGAAAAAAAATCTTATTAATTTTTTTTTAATACGTGTTTTTGGTGTGTCTGTGATACAACAGGCTTCACAGGTGGCACAGTAATAAAGAATCTACCTGACAATGTAGGAGATGCAAAAGACACGGGTATGATCCCTGTGTCAGGAAGATCCCCTGGAGTAGAGAGTGGCAACCCACTCCAGTATTCTTGCCTGGAAAATTCCGTGGACAGAGGATCTTGGCAGGCTACAGTCCATGGGGTCACAAAGAGTCAGATATGATTGAACACACACACACACACACACTCATTCCAGAAATTGTTTAAAAATATATTTTTTAATTTTTTACTCATTTTAGCCCCTCAGTCAAAATTATATGATGAAGACAATTAAAGCCTAGGTAAGCCTAGATAATAACAATTGATTATCCATGTTTCATTGGGTTACAAACACTTATAAAATTTACATCTTATATCATGTTCACTTGCAAAGTATAGATCTTCCCTCTCTGTAGCCTAACAAATGAATTTTAAATAAAATTAAACTTTTCTTCTAACTTTTTTGTAATGGTGAAACAGCCTGATCTTAGCAAAGTAATTTATTTCCACATGCATCTTCTCAAGTTTGTTCTGCTTTTACCAATTAGACCTGTCAATCATCCCTTTTCCATTATGCATTCTACTCTAGATAGTAATATAATCCATTAATCTGCAGAAAACTCTTTTGCTTTTGTCTCATGTGACTCTACAACCTGCAAAACCTGTAAAAACTACCAGTAAAAACATCATTATACTATACAGTAGGGACAACTACAGAAGGTACTGGAGAGTAAGTGTGCTTTGTTAGTATACATGGCCTGTTTTGATTTGTTGTTTGTTTATTGTTGATACATCTTGAGAAAAAACACAGCAGAAATGTAGAAAATGCAACTACTAATCATCTCTCTCCACCCAAAATTTTAAATGCTAATTTTTGCTATCTAAACTTTTCACCTAATTCTTAAAAAAAAAAAAAAAAAGATACTGAATTCTATTTTGATCAGTTCTTAACATTTTGATTTTGTATTTCCTAGTTTTTTAACCATTTATTTTTTAAATTGAGACATGTAATACATTCATAGAAAAGAGGGTAAAACAAAACTTGCAGTTAAACAAGTTATTACAAAGTCAACATTGTGTATCTATCTCTCAGATCAAAATATATAACATTGTTAGAATCTCCTAAATTGTTCCCAATTGTCTCTTCCTCACAACATCTTGAAAGTGAAAGTGGCTCGGTCATGTCTGACTCTTTGTGACCCCACGGACTATAACCTGTGAGGCTCCTCTGTCCATGGAATTCTCCAGACAAGAATACTGGTGTGGGTAACTGTTCCCTTCTCCAGGGGATCTTCCCAACACAGGGATCAAACTCAGGTCTCCAGCAATATGGGCAGATTCTTTACCTTCTGAGCCATGAGGGAAGCCCACAAAATCTTACTCTCTATAAAATACCCCTACTCCAAAACCTGTGGGAATCAGTAACTTGTTTTGTTGAGTTTACCTCCAGCAATCCATGAAAAATCATTTAATTTTGTTTAATTTTGAAATTTATATCAGTGGCTTCACATACTATGTTTTATGTGTCTGGCTTTGATATGACATTTTATTTTTCATTTCCTTCCTGTGTTCAATATTGTTCATTTCCTTCCTGTGTAATATACCCTTTCATGAATATACAATTTAATTCTTTATTTTATTAGAGATTTAGTTTGTTTCCAGTTTTTCTCAATCTGAGCAACATCTGTGTAATTGAGCATGCATGCGTCTAGAGTATATATTTGGAGTGGAGTTACATTTTAGAGAATATGTGAATTTCTAATGACCAAACTCATTTCCATAGTCCATATACTAGTTTACACTCCTACAAGTAGTATATGAAAATTCTATCATTCTGTACTTTTGGAAAAATAGAAATTGTTGATGATTTCTATGTATTGCTAAATCACTACAGTGAGTATATGATGGTATCTATTATAGTTTTATTTTTTATTCACTTATTGCTATAGAAATAAATTGCATTTTCATATATTTCTCCTATAAAATACTTTGGAAATATTTCATTACAAAATAATGGCATTTACTCATTTTTTTCCTGTTGAATTATTTTTTCTTTTATCATTGCTTTGTAGAACTGCTTTAAATTTATTTTATTCAAGTTCAGTTGATTTACAATGTTGTGCTAATTTCTTCTGTACATCAAAGTGATTCAATTATACATATTAATAATTAATATATAGACATTTTTCATATTCTTTTCCACTATGGTCTATCATAGGATATTGAATATAGCCCCTTGTGCTATGCATTAAGACCTTGTTTATTCATTCTGCATATAATAGTTTGCATCTGCCAATCCCAAACTCCCATTCATTTTCTCCCCTCCCTTCCTTTGGCAACCACAAGTCTATTTTCTATATGTGTGAGTCCATTTCTTAGATAAGTTCATTTTTCTCATATTTTAGATCCCATGTGTCAAAGATATCATATGGTATTTGTCTTCGTCTTTCTGACTTACTTCCCTTAGTATAATAATCTCTAGGTCCATCAGTGTTGTTGCAAATGACATTTCATTCTTTATTTTGTCTGAGTATGAGTATTTTCCATTGTATGTATGTATATATGCACATCTTCTTTATCTGTTCATATATTGATGAACATTTAAGTTGTTTCTATGTCTTGGCTATTGTGAAGGACTGCTATAAACATAGGGTTCATGAATCTTTGAATTATAGTTTTTGGCTGTATATATGCCCAAGAGTGGAATTGCTGGATCATACAGTAACTCTGCTTTTTAGTTTTTGGAGAACCTTCATACCATTTTTCCATTGTGGCTGCACCGGCTTATATTCCTACCAACAATGGAAGAGAGTTTCCTTTTCTCCACACCTTCCCCAGCATTTATTATTTGTAGACATTTTATGATGGCCATTCTGACTGGTGTGAGATGGTACTGCACTGGAATTTGGATTTGCATGTCTCTAATAATTAGCAGTGTTGAGCATCTTTTTATGTGCCTGTTGGTCATCTGTATGCCTTTTTTGAAGAAATGCCTATTTAGGTCTTCTGCCCAATTTTTGAGTAGGTTGATTTTGTTGTTGTTGTTGTTGTTATTGAATTGTATGAGCTATTTTTATATTTTGGAAATTAAGCCCTTGTCAGGAACATCATTGGCAAATATTTTCTCCCAGTTGTACTTCCAATATCTAAGTTGTACTTCAACCATCTTCTGCTACTTAGCATTTTGCTTTAATAATGTCTGTAGATGTGTTTTTTTATACATTTTAGACCCTTGGTTTTTCTATCAATGGTAGATACCCACAATTCCCAAAACGTATCTTGTGACACTTCTATATACCACCTGAACTCACGGGAATGCTGTAGGATATGTTAAATTTTCAAAGGAAATTCAGCAATGCTGAATATCTGTTGAACAATGTATAAAATACTAGCTTGAAGAAGTTAACAATTTCAGCATTATATTGTACTACATTCTTTTGAATAATAATGCATTTTTGCGAGCTAGATTACTAGTGTTTTTTGTGATAAAATATGATTACCAATCTAGACATATACCTTATACCCTTCACAAAAATTAACTCAAAGTTGATCACAGGTATAAAAGTAAAACTAAAAACTATAAAACCCCCAGAAAGCAAATATGAGAAAATATGATGACCTTAGATATGGTGATGATTTCTTTCATATAATACCAAAGGTAATATCCATGAAACAAAGAATTGATAAGCTGGACTCCATTAAATTTAAAAACTTATACTCTTTGAAAGACAATATTAAAATAATCAGAAGATAAGACAGGTTTGGAAAAAATATTTGTAAAAGACATCTGCTGAAGAATTTTTATCCAAAACACACAGAGAACTCTTAAAATTCAGTGATAAGAAAGCAAACTATCTGATTTAAAAAATGTTAAAGATTTTAACAGACTCCTCATTAAAGAAGGTACACAGATGGCAAATAAGCATATGAAAAGATGTTCCATGTCATAGATCATCAGGGAAATGCATATTAAAACAACAATGAAATACTGCTACACCCCTATTAGAATACCCAATATCTAGGCACTGACAGCCCCAAATGCTGGCCAAGATGTGGAGCAACAGGACCTCTCATTCATTTCAGGTAGGAATGCAAAATGCCACTGCCGCAGTTTGGCAGTTTCTTACAAAATTAAACTTACTCTTACCATGTGATATGATAGCCATGCTCATTAATATTTACCCGAAAGAGTTTAAAACTTCTGTCAACAGAAAAACCTGCAAATGGATGTCTACAGGAGTTTTATTTTACTCATAATTGCCAAAACTTGGAAGCAACCAAGATATCCTTGGTTGGTACCTCCAGACAATGGAATATTACTTGGCACTAAAATGAAATAAGCTATCAAGTCATGAAAAGACATGGAGGAACCATAAATGTATATCACTAAGTGAAAGGCAATTTAATTTTTTAAATCTATATTTTTAGCTATATGAAATTCTGGATTATACAAATTATGGAGACAATAAAAAAGTTACTGGTTGGTGGGGCTTGAGGGAGGGGAGAGAGATGAACAGTTGGATCACATAGGATTTTAGAGCAGTGAAAATTCTCTGTATGCTTATATAATAATGGATTTATGTCATTATACATTTGTCCAAGTGTATAGAATATACAATATCAAGTGAACCTTAATGTCAATATGGACTTTGGGTGACTTGCCAGCATACCTTCATCAATTAAAACAAATGCTGTGGTGGTGAATGCTGGTAATGCAGAATGTTTTGCATGTGTGGGGTCAGGAAATACATAGGAAATCTCTGTATATTTCCCTCAAATTTGCCGTAAGTCTAAAACTGCTCTGAAAATAAACTCTTAATACATTAATAATAGAAAAAAAAATTTTTTTAAGCAATTGTCACTCAAAAATCAGTTTGGAAGAGGAATTAGGATTGTGACATCCAATCTAATTCAAGGGTTGAAATAGGCACACACAACCCATTAATAAGTTAGTGAATATTTCAAGAATGAAATAAAATTCTTTTTCAGTTTATGTACATTTGTTTTTCAAATTGCTAGTATATTTTAGAATATGAACAGTTTTAAGGTTTTTTTTAAACCTATTAAACAAACAGAATGATGATTTCTTTGGCCTATGGATGTCATGGGAAAAAAAGTACACCATAACGGCATCACAGACAGAGAAACTTTAAGAACTTCTGAAATAATAGTGTTTCAGTAAAGAGGGACTGTAAGGTTGAGTTTGGGAAAATGTACAGATTCTATAATTATACATGTAATTAACAAGCCTGGGAGACTGAGTTTGGAACTTGAATATTTCCTCTTCACATTGTGTTTGGATCAGCCTTGGTCTCATTAACTGAACAGCAGTTTCAACATAGCTATTTCTTTGCTCAAATTGACTCAAGTCTGTGATCAGGAAATCTTATTCCTCTTAATTAAATAATCTTTAATAGATCATCTAAAGCATATCTTTAAATAAAACAGCAATAAGCCCAATATATCTCACTGTCTTCTCTCAATTTCCTTCTCTAATTATTGTAATTAGTAGTTCTTTCTTCTTTCTAATGTTACACAGCTGTAAGAAGTAACCTTTAACCATTTTGATTATCTCTGTAAAAAAAAAATTAATGGGCAATTGGAGGACTGCATTTATTACATATAAAATAAAAATAAATCCTGGTGAGCTACTTAAAATAATTTTTCTGGGAAAGTTCAGCTGAAACCAAAAGCTGTGTAAGTCTAAATATTTCTATAAACTAGTTAAAGTTACACATTAAGATAGTAAATAAAGCTTGTATAAATTAAAACTTCATAAGGTATAGGCCTAACAGAAGTTTCCTGGAAATGAAATAATCCTAAGTGTCATTTCAAGAAAAACATGAAGGGGGGTGGTTAGATATTGCATTTTATTAGTTATTTTTAATTTTAAAAATGTAAGCCCTTCCTTCCCAGAATCTACACTTTAAAATGAAGGTGGGCTGACAAAATCCAGCAATTGTCTCCAATATTCATGGAAAAGTCTCTGAAAAATGTCTAAGAATCAATATTAAACTATCTCGACAGAGACAAAAGGAATACAGCTGCTCACAATGTTCCCTCTCCAGTCTGGGAGAATTGCAGAAAGAGAAAATGCAGTCACCATAACCACAGGGAGCCAGTTTTTCCTACAATACATAGTAACTGAGAAATAATGTGAACAAGAGAAAGTAAATATTCTAGAATCCCCAGAGAAAATAGGAGTATCAAACAAAGAAACTCATTGAGAAATCCAGGTGAGACTCTGCTCCTGTCATATACTGAAAAAAACCTGGCTCAAAACCAACAGGTGCCCTAGGCTTTTCAGTTTTGAAATTCTTGTGATGGGTGAGGGAACTCACATGATGCTGAAAAATGACAACAAACTCTAAGGTAGGCATTGGCTAAACAAGGCATGAGCACTGGGAAATTACTGTAAGGTTAGGAGTATCCATCCATTGTGTTAGAATATCCCGATATAAAAGGAACATTTATACATTACACAGGAAAAAAAAAAAAAAAACCCTCAAAAGAGAGATCAAAATCAAGTCCTCAAGAAGGGGTTTATGCTTTTGGACTCTGAATGGGTAGATTCATACAATTTCCAGCCCTCACATTGTATTGAAAACATGCAGATAAAAAGAATTCAAATTTGTTTTGCAGAGGACTAACTAGGTACCTTACAAAGAGCAAGTCACATTAAACAAGAGCAAAATTAAGAATGGCAAGACAATTATGCAACTATACAGAAAAATAACAAAATGACAAACACTAATGTGTGCAAAGAAGATGAAAAATTCTGGCAATAGAAAAATGTAACTCAAAGAATAAGCAAAAGTAATCAAAACACTAGTTTTTTAAACAAATATTGTATGCTATAGAAATAAATTGCTCCAATTATGAAATCAAAAAAAATAAGGACTCAAAGCACTAATCTTTAAGAAAAGTAGAGTGAGAGTTGAAGAGAAACTGATAAACTAAGGAGACAACTTGAGAATTGCAAACTAACATAACTACAGAAAATTACTTTTAAATATCATAAATAAGGCTGAAAACAGAATTGGACAGAAATACCAATAATAAATGCAAAAAGGAAAGGCAAGAGGCTAGGGGATAACAATCAAAATGGAGAACAAAAGAAATGCAACTTAAAAGTGATAGCTAGCGAAAGAAAAAAAAATTTTTTTTTAATTGCAACACAATTTTCTTACTCTTTCCAACTTTTGCCTGTTTTGTTTGATGCCAAGCAACTGTATCATCTCATGTCATCTCCTGGTACTGACATTTTTATTGCTCTTGGAATAAAAGAACCAAGCAGAGGGCAGACAAGAAACAAGTGTGAGAAATACCACTAACATGAAATTCTCATTCCCTCTCACTCCACTTACTATAGAAGGTCCAGCACATTTGTTCCTTCTTTTGTACTTGTTGGTAGTTGGTGGTTTAGTTGCTAAGTTGTATCTAACTTCTGCATCCCCATGGACTGTACCCCATCAGGCTCTCCGTCTACACCTTAGTTAATGAACATCAGCTCCCACTGGGTAAGCCAAAACTTCACACTAAATATTGGAGCTTTTTGTTGTTGTTGTCATTTTTCTCCCCCTCAGTTTTATGACTTATTGAGAGACAACAGAATATAACAATAAGTTCCAGTCATATGATGTGTTGATTATATATATGAATCAATTTAGAAATGATTGCCATAACAGAGTTAGTCAATACCTCCATCACCTCACATAGTTACCTATGTGTGTGTGTGTGTGAGATAAGGACACTTAAGATTTATTTTCTTAGCAATTTTTAAGTATATAATACAATTATAGACACAATTCTGAATATTGGATTTCCAGAATTTATTAATCTTACTACTGGAAGTTTGTACCCTTTAAAATCTCCCCATTTCCTATATTCCTGGGCCCTCTTAACTATCATTTTACTCCCTGTTTCTATGAGTTCGGCTTTTGTTTTTTTAGATCCCATACATATGTGAGATCTTAAAATTTTTATCTGTGTCTATTAGACTTTTTTCAATCAGCAAAATGCCCTCACAGTTAATCTACATTGTCTCAAGTGGCACAATTTCATTATTTTTATGGCTGAGTAATATTCCATTATGCTTTGCTGGTGGCTCAGTGATAAAGAATCCTCCTACCAATGCAGGAGATGAGAGTTTGACCCCTGGGTCAGAGGGATCCTTTGGAGAAGGAAATGGCAACCCACTCCAGTATTCTTGCCTGGGAAATCCCATGGACAGAGGAGACTGGCAGGCTACCATCCATGGGGTTGCGAAGAGTTGGACATGACTTAGAGACTAAACAGCAATAACAAATATTCCATTGTATGCATAAAATATGGCACGTTGATAGGGAGAGGCCACATTTTTATTATACAATCCTTGGTTGGTAGATCCTTAGGGTATTTCCGGATCTTGGCTTCGTGAATAATGTTGCAGTAACATAGGAGGTGCAGATATCTTTCAAAGATAGTGATTTCACTTTCTTCAAATATACACCATATATATATATATATATATATATATATATATGTATGTATATATATAGTAAGAGTTGCTGTATAAAATGTTATTTTTACTTTTAATTTTCTGAGAAACTTCCTTACTCGTTTTCCATAGTGGTTGTGCCAATTTACATCCCCACTAATAGTACATAAGGGTTCCTTTTTTTTCACATCCTTGCCAAGATATGTCTGCTTGTCTTTTTGATAGTAGCCATTTTAACAGGTGTGATGTGATGCCAATTGTGTTTTTTCACTTGTATTTACCTGATAATTAGTGAGGATGAGTGTCTTTTCATGTACCTGTTGGGCCACTGTATGTGCTCTTTGGAAAATACATCTATTCAGGTCCTTTGCCCATTTTTTAAAATGTGGATTATTTTATGTTGCTCTGTTATTGAGTTGTATGAGTTCCTTCTATATGTTGGATGTTTTTCCCTTATCTGATATGTAGTTTGCAAATATTTCTGAATATTCCATCTGCACATCTTCATATTAAGCAAAATTAAGATGGCTCCTACATCTTTTTCTTTATCTATGACTCTCTCACTTTTCAAGCTCATGTATCCAAATGTCTTTCAGAAAAATTGATTCTATATACCAAAATAAGTCCAAAGCAGGACTTAGATTCATAGAGTCATTCCTCTCAAATCATTCATTCTTCTACATTTTTTTATGTTAGTTAATCCAGAATCCATTCATATACTTAAGTCAAACAACAAATACTGTCAGAACTATTCTCAAAATATGTCTTGATCCTAGGCAACTCTAACTCGTATTTCCCCATCTAGTCCAAACCTCTGTTATCTCTTACAGGAATACTGTACTCTCACTAATCTCTAGGTTTCTGCTTTCATAACCCTCAGTCTATTCTCTGCACAGCAGCCAGAGAGATCCTTAAAAATGGCAAATCCATGCCACTTCTCATTCACAGTCCTCCCGGTGTGTTTTCTCATCGCATTTAGAATGTGATGTCCTGCTGCTGTTTCCCACTGGTTATCTCCCTACTCATTTTCTATAGCCCTTTTTGCTACTTAGACCTTTCTGTATGCAAGGTATTCTCTAGGTTGAGAGTCTTAAGTCTGCTGTTCATTATTATATTGTCTTATTTGTTGATTTGTAGAAGTTTTTATATATTCTGGTTACAAGAATTTTATGTATTTTAAATGGCTTCCTCAACTCTGTGTCTTTTTCATTTAACTCACTCTAGAGCAGCTACACCGGAGAAGGCAATGGCACCCCACTCCAGGACTCTTGCCTGGAAGATACCATGGACGGAGGAGCCTGGTGGGCTGCAGTCCATCGGGTCGCCGAGCGGGACACGACTGAGCGACTTCACTTTCACTTTTCACTTTCATGCATTGGAGAAGGAAATGGCAACCCACTCCAGTGTTCTTGCCTGGAGAATCCCAGGGACGGGGGAGCCTCGTGGGCTGCTGTCTATGGGGTCGCAGAGTCGGACACGACTGGAGAGACTTAGTAGCAGCAGCAGCAAAGCAGCTACACAACTGCGTTTTTCACAGATTTTTCTCCACTCTCTTAGATGACTTAGCCATTAGCACCTAAAATGTGGCTAGTGCAAATAAGAAAAAATAATTGTAAATTTATTTAAATGTATCTAATTTAAAATTTAACAGTCATATGTGGCTATTGGTTATCATATTGGACAGCACAATGGGGCATAATCTGATTGTCAACAGCTCTTAATTTTAATATAGTTTATTTTATCAAGCTTTATCTTCATATTTTGTGATTTTAGGTCTTATTTAAGAACTCTTTCTCTTGTTCAAGATAATTTTATTTTCTAACATCCTCTCCAGAAAGAGAGTTTGGTTTTTTTTTTTTTTTTTTGCCTTTCACACTTAAGGATCCAATCAAACTGAAATTGATTTTGCAAATGTTGGAAGCTCAAAGCCAGTTTTGTTTTTTTTTTAATCATGCAGAAGGATGTCAATATAGGGAGCACAGATTACTGAAATAATAATTATTGTCTCATTACTCTGTTGTACAA
The DNA here is from genome assembly GCF_019320065.1 of Cervus canadensis. Classification (NCBI taxonomy): domain Eukaryota; kingdom Metazoa; phylum Chordata; class Mammalia; order Artiodactyla; family Cervidae; genus Cervus; species Cervus canadensis. The sequence goes on along the minus strand of NC_057387.1, from coordinate 39,193,479 downwards.
TACTACATTGACTGTAAATCAAGAATTTTTAGGCCCTCAATTATTTTTCATTGGTCTATTTGTTTATTCTTGTCTGTACTTAGTTGGTATTAATATCACATGACCTAATTAGCAGGTTTATAATTATTGAAATTCAGTAGAGAAATTGCTTCTGCTTTGCTCCAATTTTTTCAAGAGTGTCTTTGCTATTCTTGACCATTTGCATGCAAAGTTTATAAAGGGTTTATCTAGTTAAACAAAAATATCTATTGAAATTTTGCTTGGTAATATATTTAAATGGAGATGACTTAGAGGGAAATTGGTGTTTTTACAAGAGTTAAGACTTCTAATCCATTTTCTTTGTGTCCCTCCATTTACTTAATTTTTTAATTTTGTTCTTAAATTTACCTTTATAGCTTTCTGTTTAGAAGTTTAGTTGGGTAGTCAATTGTTTAATTTCTTTCTCAATTTCAATTTCAACTATAACTCTTGGTACATTTATTAATTTTTCAGGGGTGAAAAACCAAATACCACAAACTGAGCTGTTTAATTAAAAAAAGAGCAATTTATTCTCTTAGAATTCTGGAGATCAGGACAAAACCAAAGTGTTGGCAAGACTAATGAGAGGTTTGGGAGATAATCCCTTACTTGCCTTTTCCAATATCTGGTGCCTCCTGGTGTTCGTTGGCTTGTGGAAGCATAGTTTCAGTCTCTGCATTTGTCTTTACTTGGCCTCTTTCTCTATGTCTCTCTGTTTCCTTTCCTCTTCTTAGAAGGACACTAGTTATTGAATTTAGGGCCGACCATAAATCTAGTATGATACTGTCTCAAGACCTTTAATTCACCTCCAAGGACATTTCCAAATAAAGTGTCACTCTGAGGTTCTGGGTGGACATGAATTTTGGGAGACACTATTTAAACCGTTACTGATAGATATAAAAATATAACTATCTTTTTATATTAGACTTTTACAGAAAATGAATGTACTTTTGTTGTTGATGTTGCACGTGCTGTGCTGTGCTTGGTCAGTTAGTCGTGTCCTACTCTTTGTGATTCCATGGACTGGAATCCACCAGGCTCCTCTGTCCATGGGAGTTCTCCAGACAAGAAAGATGGAGTGGGTTGCCATGACCTCCTCCAGGGGACCTTTCAACCCAAGGATAAAGCCCAGGTCTTACTCAATGCAGGCAGATTTTTTACCATCTGAGCCACCAGGGAAGCCCAACTGTACTGGAGGGAGTAACCTATCCCTTCTCCAGGGGATCTTCCCATCCCAGGAGTCAAACTGGGATCTCCTGCATTGCAGGAAGGTTCTTCACCAGCTGAGCTACGAGGGAAGCCCCATGTTGTTGCATATTCTCTGACAAATTCTGCCCTTCCAGATCTAATATACATCCCAAACTCCCATTTCTTTACTTCTAAAATCTGATATTCATGGATAGCATCAACTGGTTTCCTAATCCCTTGACATTTTGGGGGACCCACTGAAAGTAGGCATTATCAGGAGAGAGGGGAGCAGGAGGAAACACAGTTCAGTTCAGTTCAGTTGCTCAGTCATGTCTGACTCTTTGCAACCCTAAGGACCGCAGCACGCCAGGCCTCCCTGTCCATCACCAACTCCCAGACTCCACCCAAACCCATGTCCATTGAGTCAGTGATGCCATCCAATCATCTCATTCTCTGTCGTCCCCCTCTCCTCCTGCCCTCCATCTTTCCCAGCATCAGGGTCTTTTCAACTGAGTCAGCTCTTCACATCAGGTGGCCAAAGTATTGGAGTTTCAGCTTCAACATCAGTCCCACCAATGAACACCCAGGATTGATCTCCTTTAGGATGGACTGGTTGGGTCTCCTTACAGTCCAAGGGACTCTCAAGAGTCTTCTCCAACACCACAGTTCAAAAGCATCAATTCTTCGATGCTCAGCTTTCTTCACAGTCCAACACTCACATCCATACATGACCATTGGAAAAACCATAGCCTTGACTAGATGGACCTTTGTTGGCAAAGTAATGTCTCTGCTTTTTAATGTGTTATCTAGGTTGGTCATAACTTTCCTTCCAAGGAGTAGCGTCTTTTAATTTCATGGCTGCAATCACCATCTGCAGTGATTTTGGAGCCCAGAAAAATAAAGTCAACCACTGTTTCCACTGTTTCCCCATCTATTTCCCATGAAGTGATGGGACCAGTGCCATGATCTTTGTTTTCTAAATGTTGAGCTTTAAGCCAACTTTCTCACTCTCCTCTTTCACTTTCATCAAGAGGCTCTTTAGTTCTTCTTCACCTTCTGCGATAAGGGTGGTTCCATCTGCATATCTGAGGTTATTGATATTTCTCCCAGCAATCTTGATTCCAGCTTGTGCTTCTTCCAGCCCAGGGTTTCTCATGATGTCCTCTGCATGTAAGTTAAATAAGCAGGGTGACAGCATACAGTCTTGACGTACTCCTTTTCCTATTTGGAACCAGTCTGTTGTTCCATGTCCAGTTCTAACTGTTGCTTCCTGACATGTATACAGGTTTCTCAAGAGGCAGGTCAGGTGGTCTGGTATTGCCATCTCTTTCAGAATTTTCCACAGTTTATTGTGATCCACACAGTCAAAGGTTTTGGCATAGTTAATAAAGCAGAAATAGATGTTCTTCTGGAACTCTCTTGCTTTTTTGATGATCCAGCAATGTTGGCAATTAGATCTCTGGTTCCTCTGCCTTTTCTAAAACCAGCTTGAACATCTGGAAGTTCACAGTTCACATATTGCTGAAGCCTGGCTTGGAGAATTTTGAGCTTTATTTTACTAGGAAACACAGGCATGGGAATTTATCTTATCAGCTCTATCTCTGCCAAGCTATTGTTTAAGCGTAGCCATATTCCCTCACTAAAGAAAACAGATAATGAGTAGTTATTATCTGCAGCTGCAGTTCTCAGATATTGATAATATCTCCCATTCTTTGGTCCCTTCAGGTCAGGCTTCCTACTCTTGCCCCTCACTGCAAGTTTCACCATATCAGTGGATTTTTTACCAGCTGAGCCACAAGAGAAGCCCATATCTTGTTAACGGCTCTTGAAGTTGCTTGCAGCCATTGAGATAGTGTCTTCATTAAACTTTTCCGTTACCACTTGTGAATCTGCCATTTCTTTCCTGCGAAGATCAAAACCAATACTTTTGCTGTACTCACCTACTTAGCCCTACAATTTGTTTTTTGGATACTTTCACATCTACAGCACATACAATCTACATAAAATAATACTTTTATTTATTATCATTCATTTCATATGACTTTTCATTTTGTGTGCCCTATTGTATTGACTAAGGCTTTTATCTAAATGTGGCAGAATTGGTAAAAAATAAGTCATTTTTATCTTATTTTTATATGTACCTTATTGATTTATTCTTGCCAACCCTTAAAATGTTAGTGATAAAATATGTTGTTCATTTTTTTAAATTTTGTTTATTTTTTTATAGGTACAATTTATAAAAGTAAGTTCTCTTTCCATAGACTTGCTAAAAGGTTTCATCAAGATTTTTGCCTTTGAGATGATCCTGTGATTTTTCTCCCCCAATATTGATAATATAGTTAAATAATTTACATTTTAAATGTTAAACTTACATTTTCTACTGCCTTTGAGTGATTTAGAGTGGCCTCAGTGTGAACTGTTGGGTTTGCCTCCATCTGTTTCCTCATCCTCCAGCCGAGGAGTACAGACTTGCTGTTTGTGGTGGCAAAGTTCTGAGAGAGTGGAAGCATGCCAGGACTCCTGAGGCCTGACCTGTTACCCAGTCACTTTACCAGCACCAACCATTGATAAAAGCACACAGAGAAAGAATACCTTTCTTTAATTTGTTTCTCTATATTAAGAGCTTATGGGCTTCTGACGTGGCTCAGTGGTTAAAAAAAAAAAAAAAAAATCTGCCTGCCAATGCAGGAGACACAGGTTCTATCCCTGGGTTGGGAAGATGCCCTTGAAAAGGAAATGGCAACCCACTGCAATATCCTTGCCTGGGAAATCCCATGGACAGGAGGAGCCTGGTGATCTACAGTACGTGGGGATTCAAAAAAGTCAGACATGACTTAGCAAGTAAACAACAACCTTAAGAGCTTATAGGCAGAATGTCTTCTCAGTAAGATCTGAAATTAGTCAGATTGCCATTGACCTAATATTTGTGAAGAGTGAAATTCTGTTTATATTTTGATGATTCACAGTCACTCACATGAAACTCATGGTTTCAAGAGAGACAGAATCTTTATGTGAGGAATTAAGTTACAAAGTCACATTTCAACAGTCACATTTCAACATGGATATAAGTAGAAAATTTGGTTCAGGTTTTTAACCAGTTCACCAAAAATCCTCATGTCTCCAGGAAATTTAATGCTAGGCCTTTGGAAGGATAAGCCCAATATATGTACATAATGACTTTTGAAGTAGAATTAGGTAGTGAGCTCCAGTGTCAAACTGCCTGGATTCTAGTCCTGTTTCTAAAACTTACAAGCTGAGCATATTTGAGAGTGATTTATCCTCCTTAGCCTGGCTTCCTCTATCCTTTAAATACAGTTGACTTTAGAACATACCACATAACTGTGTTTAGTTTAAATAAATAAAACACTTAAAACAGTGTTGGGTGCATAGTAATTATTCAGTGTATTTTAGCAATTATTATTGTTCAAGAGGCAGTATTACATATATTAGGTCAATGACAATTTGATAAATTTCAGATACTACATAGAATTCATTGTGCCTATATAGCTTTTAATGTAATATCTTAATTTAAAGAATGAAATCTGGACCCTTTTGTTTTCCCTCTGTTTGTATAATATTCCCTAAGAATCTTAGTTAGCCCTGTAGTTTCACACTGACTTAAGCTAGTAACTCCAGTCTTGTTAACCAATCACCAATTGACAACTGCACTGTGTATTTAACTACGGTATTAAATTGCTTTAGCTTATCATGGTGTAAAAAATTTTGCATCTCTTGTCCAGCTTTCCACTCTCACCTCATATCTCTCTCTCCCTATGTTTACAGGGTCCTGCACTATGAACCCCAAATGTGCTGACTTATTCTTAATTCTTTACTGGACAGTTTTCTTTTCCTATTATTCTATCCTCTGTTCAGTATTGTCTTTTCAGAGGACATTTCTTGAGTATCTATCTCAGGTAACCTCACCCTAAACCATGCTGTTTTTACCATATCATCCTGTTATTCTGTGGCTTTTATTTCCACCTAAAATTTACTTCATGCATTTACTTGCATATTATCTGTCTACCCCCAATATTTTGGAGACACTTTATTTTTACAACTGAACTTCCAGCACTTTGACAGCACCTCAAACAAAGGAACTTTGCAAATGATCTTTGATCTACATCTATTAAAAAGTAATGTAAAATCATTTGAACACTGAATCCAGAAAATCATCAAAGGATAGGACTTACGGTTTGAAAGAATATCTATAATACATATCTGGAAAATAAATATTCCAGTGCTTGATCTATATGCTTATTTTTATTTGTTGTTGTTTGGTCACTAAGTTGTGTCTGACTCTTTTGTGATCCCATGGACTGTAGCCTACCAGGCTCCTCTGTCTATGGAATTTCAGAGGCAAGAATAGTGTATTAGGTAGTATTTAAACAAACCATCATAACTATAACAATGCAAAGTCATGTATGAAGTGTAATTGGCATAACACTACCAATATAAATATTGTTTTGCTAGTATGAAAGAAACAGGAAATTTTTAGTATGACATATTTACATATGTGTGTGATAATGTATTTTTTGAAAAATATAAATGTTTAAATGCCATAGGGAAATGACAAAAAAATCAAATTAACTAATTCATTTTAAGATCTTTCAGTTGATGTGCTTATAGCTCTGATGAAGCAACACAGAGGCATATTTAATTCCCATAATTTATTCTTATAAATTAGTGGTAATATGCATAAAAATGAGTTATTTCTTTCAAAATCACCTAATAAACATTTTCTTCAAGTGTTTCAACAAAAAAATCATGACAAAATTAATCTTTTCTAACTAATTATTATTGAGGGAAATGCAAAAATATTGGCTGGTAAGAAATAAAAATTTGATCTTCCAAATGAGTACATTATTTCTTCACCATACTTTGTGCTATTTTATGATTTATTTATTTAGAGATATAGTTGATATACAATATGATGTTAATTTCAAACATACTACATAGTGATTTGCCACTGGCATATGTTATGAGATGATGTCACAGTAGTCTAGAAACTCTCTGTCCCCATACAAAGTTATTACAATATTATTGGGTATATTCTTTATGCTGTATATCACATCCCCATGGATTATCTATTTCATAACTAGAAGTGTGTATCTCTTAATCTCCCTCCCCTAGTTAGTTGCCCATCCCTCTTTAACTCTGGCAACAACCTATTTGTTCTCTGTATCTGAATCTGTTTGGATTTTGGTTTTAATGTTTGTTTGCTTTTCTTTTTTAGATATTTTTGTTTGTTTCTTTCATTCTTCTTTTGCTGTCTTCCTTGTGATTCAATGACTACCTTTAGTGTGACATTTAGATGTATTTGTGTGTGTGCACAGAGTGCCTGATGAACCATGGATGGAAGTTTGTGACGTTGTACAGGACACAGGGATCAAGACCATCCCTAAGAAAAATAAGTGCAGGAAAGCAGAGTGGCTGTCTGAGGAGACCTTACATATAGCTATGAAGATAAGAGAAGTGAAAAGCAGAGGAGAAAAGGGAAGATTTACCCATTTGAATGCAGAGTTCCAAAGAATAGCAAAAAGAGGTAAGAAAGCCTTCCTCAGTGGTCAATGCAAAGAAATAGAGGAAAACAATAGAATGGGAAAAACTAGAGATCTCTTTAAGAATATTAGAGATGCCAAGGGAACATTTCATGCAAAGATGGGCTCAATAAAGGATAGAAATGATATGGACCTAACAAAAGCAGAAGATATTAAGAGGTGGCAAGCATACACAGAAGAACTGTACAAAAAAAATCTTGATGACCCAGATAATCAGGATGATGTGATCACTCACCTAGAGCCAGACATCCTGGAATGTGAAGTCAAGTGGGCATTAGGAAGCATCACGATGAACAAAACTAGTGGAGGTGACAGAATTCCACTTGAGCTATTTCAGTTCCTAAAAGATGATGCGATGAAAGTGCTGCACTCAATATGCCAGCAAATTTGGAAAACTCAGCAGTGGCCACAGGACTGGAAAAGGTCAGTTTTCATTCCAATCCCAAAGAAAGGCAATGTCAAAGAATACTCAAACTACCACACAATTGCACTCATCTCACACGCTAGTAAAGTAATGCTCAAAATTCTCCAAGCCAGGCTTCAACAATATGTGAGCTGTGAACTTCCAGATGTTCAAGCTGAATTTAGTAAAAGCAGAGGAACCAGAGATCAAATTGCCAACACCTGCTGGATCATCAAAAAAGCAGGAGAGTTCCAGAAAAACATCTATTTCTCCTTTATTGACTATGCCAAAGCCTCTGACTGTGTGGATCACAACAAACTGGAAAATTCTGAAAGAGATGAGAATACCAGACCACCTGACCTGCCTCTTGAGAAATCTGTATGCAGGTCAGGAAGCAACAGTTAGAACTGGACATGGAAAAACAGATTGTTTGGAAGTAGGAAAAGGAGTACGTCAAGGCTGTATATTGTCAGCAGAGTACATCATGAGAAACACTGGGCTGGATGAAGCACAAGCTGGAATCAAGATTGCTGGGAGAACTATCAATAACCTCAGATATGCAGATGACACCACCCTTATGGCAGAAAGTGAAGAAAAACTAAAGAGCCTCTTGATGAAAGTGAAAGAGGAGAGTGAAAAAGTTGGATTAAAGGTCAACATTCAGAAAACTAAGATCACGGTATCCGGTTCCATCACTTCATGGGAAATAGATGGGGAAACACTGGAAACAGTGGCAGACTTTATTTTTTTGAGCTCCAAAAGCACTGCTGATGGTGACTGCAGCCATGAAATTAAAAGACACTTGCTCTTTGGAAGGAAAGTTATGACAAAAATAAACAGCATATTAAAAAGCAGAGACATTACTTTGCCAACAAAGGTCCATCTAGTCAAGGCTATGGTTTTTCCAGTAGTCATGTATGGATGTGAGAATTGTACTATAGAAAGCTGAACACTGAGAATTGATGCTCTTGAACTGTCATGTTGGACAAGACTCTTGAGAGTCTCTTGGTCCACAAGAAGATCCAACCAGTATATCCTAAAGATCAGTCCTGAGTATTCATCAGAAGGACTGATGTTGAAGCTTAAACACCAATACTTTGTTCACCTGATGCAAAGAACTGGGTCATTGGAAAAGACCCTGACGCTGGGAAAGATTCAGGGCGGGAGGTGAAGGGCACGACAGAGGATGAGATGGTTGGATGGCATCACCAACTCAATGGACATGAGTTTGAGTGGACTCCAGGAGTTGGTGATGGACAGGGAGGCCTGGCGTGCTATGGTCTATGGGGTCGCAAAGAGTCGGACATCACTGAATGACTGAACTGAACTGATTGTGTATCTATTATAGGTTTTTGATTTGTCATTATCATGAGGTCCATGTATAATAACTTCTATATATGTATATATGTGATTTAAGTTGGTGATGTCAAGGTAGAGTACATTTCAACAACTTTAAAATTTTACTCCCCCTGCCATATTCAATGTCTTTGACATTATTTTATATTTTTGTCCACCAACGTTATATCTTTTTATTTGTATATACTTTTAGGCACTTATTGTGGATAAAGATACTTTTATTACGTTTGTCTTTGAACCTTTCTACTAGCTTTATAGGCAGTTTTCTGCTATCTTTCCTGTATGTTTGACTTTACCAATGTGAATTTTACTTTCCATATTTTTATATTTCTGTTTGTGTATTTTCTTTCTGCTTGGAGAATTCCAATTAATATTTCTTGTAAAGTTGGTTTAGTGGTGCTAAACTCTTTCAGCTTTTGCTTGTTCATGAAACTCTTTTTCTCTTCAAATCTCAGTGGTCATCTTGGTTATAAGTGTTTTCTTATTATCACTTTGATTATATTGTGTCTCTTCCTTCTGGCCTACAAAGTTGCTGCTGAAGTCAACTGATAGTCTCATGTGAGTTCCTTTTACACAACTAGCTACTTTTCTTGTGCCAGTGCTACAGTAGAATGAGCCCTTAAAATGACTGCCATGAGCTTCCCCATCCCCAAGGGGGGTCCCAGATGTCCCCTGCCTCTCTGGGAGGCTCTGCAAGATCAGCAAGTGAGTCTGACTCTAGTTCCTTTCAAACTGCTACCTCTACACTGGGGCTTGAATCATGCGAGGTTTAATATGTGCCCTTTAAAAGTGCAGTCTCTTGTTTCCTACTGCTCTCTGGCTCTCCTAAGCATAAGTCCCTCTGATTTTAAATACGAGACATTCTGGGGCATGTTGTCCCAGTGAAGGACCCCCGCACTGGGTAGCTTGTTATGGAGCTCAGATGCCTCCTGGGGAAAACCTCTGTAATTGTGATAATCATTCCATTTGTGGGTTGCCTATTCCTGGGTGTGGGTCCTGTCTATATTGTTTCTCTGTCCTTCCTACACATCTTGCGGTTCCTCCATGTCCTTAGTTGTGGAAAATAATTTCTGCTGATCTTCAAGTCATCTCATTGGTAGTTCCTCTGTAAGTAGTTATAATTTTGGTTTGGCCATGGGAGGAGGTGATCTGAGGGTCTTCTTACTCCACTATCTTGGTCACTTCCCTGAAGTTATGTTTTTAAAAGAATACTTTACTGAAACCTTCAAATGTTTATTATATTTAATTATACTTAAACTTAGCTAATGAGTGTAAAATGCAAAAGAATGTATTCAGATATTTGAATTAAAATATATGATAAAAATTAATGTATATTTCCAGTCTATCCCAATCAAATTTCATAAATTCTTGGCAATCTTGTTTGCATTTTATATTTGGTTAATGAAAATGATGTGCTATTTTAGCATGCTGAAATTATATATATATATAATTTATATATACATTTCATATAATATATATTATACATATAATTTATATATATACATAAATTATATATATACATTGTATATATTTATATATAATATACAAATATACTGAATAGCTATAATTAACTGGAAAAATTTCATTTATAAGCTTCAAAATAAGATTTCTTTTTGAAATGTGTATGACATCCTTTAATAATTATTAGTAAAGCTGTTTTTGCTCACTTGTCTACAATCATAAATCCTGTCTTGGGTAACCATCTTTAGAAGTGTTTATTCTTATGTTTCAGGTAAATGCGTAATGAAGCTTAGGGATGGTTACACATATATGTAACTCATTAACATAAGCAATTATGAGACTTAGCAAGTAATATTTCTATTTTTTAAATATTTTGCTTATAATGGAGCTTAAAATTTTTAAACAAAACATGTATGACATTTTATAATGTATATCAGTTCAGTTCAGTCACTCAGTTCTGTCTGACTCTTTGTGACCCCATGGTGCTTCATGCACTCCGGACCTCCCTGTCCATGACAACTCCTGGTGTTTACCCAAACTCATGTCCATTGAGTCAGTGATGCCATCCAACCATCTCATCCTCTGTCGTCCCCTTCTCCTCCTGCCCTCAATCTTTCCCAACATCAGGGTCTTTTCAAGTGAGTCAGCTCATCGCAACAGGTGGCCAAAATACTGGAGTTTCAGCTTCATTATCAGTCCTTCCAATGAATATTCAGGACTGATTTCCTTCAGGATAGACTGGTTGGATCTCCTTGCAGTCCAAGGGACTCTCAAGAGTCTTCTGCAATACCACAGTTCAAAAGCATCAATTCTTTGGTGCTCAGCTTTCTTTATAGTCCAACTCTCACATCCATACCTGACCACTGGAAAGACCATAGCCTTGACTAGATGGACCTTTGTTGGCAAAGTAATGTCTCTGCTTTTTAATGTGTTATCTAGGTTGGTCATAACTTTCCTTCCAAGGAGTAAGCATCTTTTAATTTCATGGCTGCAATCACCGTCTGCAGTGATTTTGGAGCTCAAAAAAATAAAGTCTGCCACTGTTTCCCCATTTATTTGCCATGAAGTGATGACACTGGATGCCATGATCTCAATTTTCTGAATGCTGAGTTTTAAGCCAACATTTTCACTCTCCTCTTTCACTTTCATCAAGAGGCTCTTTAATTCTTCTTCGCTTTCTGCCATAAGGATGGTGTCATCTGCATATCAAAGGTTGTTGATAATTTCTCCCAGCAATCTTGATTCCAGCTTGTGCTTCATCCAGCCCAGCATTTCCCGTGATGTACTTTGTATATAAGTTAAATAAGCAGGGTGACAATATACAACCTTGACGTACTCCTTTCCCTATTTGGAACCAGTCTGTTGTTCCATGTCCAGTTCTAACTGTTGCTTCCTGACCTGCATACAGATTTCTCAAGAAGCAGGTCAGGTGGTCTGGTATTCCCATCTCTTTCGAATTTTCCACAGTTTATTCTGATCCACACAGTCAAAGGCTTTGGCATAGTCAATAAGGCAGAAATAGATGTTTTTCTGGAACTCTGTTGCTCTTTCAATGATCCAACGGATGTTGGCAACTTGACCTCTGGTTCCTCTGCCTTTTCTAAAACCAGCTTTATCTGGTTTTAGAATATCTGGTAGTTCATGGTTCACATATTGTTGAAGCCTGGCTTGGAGAATTTTGAGCATTACTTTACTAGCATGTGAGATGAGTGCAATTATGTGGCCATTTGAGCATTCTTTGGTGTTGCCTTTCTTTGGGACTGGAGTGAAAACTGATCTTTTCCAGTCCTATGGCGACTGCTGAGTTTTCCAAATTTGCTGGCATATTGAGTGTAGCACTCTCATCTCATCATCTTTTAGGAACTGAAATAGCTCAACTGGAATTCCATCACCTCCACTTGCTTTGTTCATAGTGATGCTTCCTAATGCCCACTTGACTTAACATTCCAAGATGTCTATTCTAGGTTAGTGATCACACCATTCTGATTATCTGGGTCATGAAGATCTTTTTTGTATAGTTCTTCTGTGTATTCTTGCTACCTCTTCTTAATATCTTCTGCCTCTGTTAGGTTCATACCATTTCTGTCCTTTACTGAGCCCATCTTTGCATGAAAAGTTCCCTTGGAATCTCTAATTTTCTTGAAGAGATCTCTAGTGTTTTCCATTGCATTGTTTTCCTTTTTTTCTTTGTACTGACCATTGAGGAAGGCTTTCTTATCTCTCCTTGCTATTCTTTGGAACTCTGCATTCAAATGGGTATATCTTTCCTTTGCTCCTTTGTGTTTAGCTTCTCTTTCTTTCACAACTATTTGTAAGGCCTCCTCAGAGAACCATTTTGGTTTTTTGCATTTCTTTATCTTGGAGATGGCTTGATCCCTGTATAATGTATATAGTGATGCCCAGATAATTAGTTTTATGGAAAGTTGATTTTAACTATAAATAAATAAACACATACACATAGTGCTCTGAATAAACAATAAAAAATTAAAAATACTTCTCAAGACTAATCATAAGAAAAGAGGAATGCATGTTGCCAGTAACAGATTTAGAAAATGGTATAATGCTACAAATTATTTAAACTTTTAAAAAGTCATGATTATATATTAGAGATAATTTCTAAAAACATATATGCACATTTAAGTAAATATGTTTTTCAAATACAAGTTCCCAATAAACACAATTTATCAAAATTGTTACAAGAAATGGAAAACAAAATTTTTTTCTAAAGATATTAAGGAAATGTAATTCAAATATCCTCAAAGAAACCTCTTGGTACAGATAACTTCACTGGCTGGCTAAAAGGTCAATTAAAATCAACTTGTTTATATAAATTTACATCAGTTTATGTTTATAACAAAAAGATTTAGAATATGCCTTTTATGTAAAGGTACATGTACATTATATCAAACAACATCACATACTTAGAACTGAACCTAAGAAAAACAACTGACACAAAATGTAAATGCATCTAAAACATGTGAATATATTACATAATAGTGTGTTTGTCACTCCATTGTTGGAGCAGATCATATGCTAGTCTTAAATCACACAGTCACCACTTTGCCCTGAACTCAGTTGGTTCAGTTGTGTCTGACTCTTTACGATCCTAAGGACTGTAGCCCCTCTTTCCATGAAATTTTTCAGGCAAGAATATGGGAGTGGGTTGCCATTCCCTTCTCCAGGGGATAGAACCGGGGTCTCCCACATTGCAAGCAGATTCTTTACTGTCTGAGCCACCAGTGAAGCCACATTACATGATAACACATATATAAAAACATATCCTCTTTTCTTCTTCAGGCACCTGCTCAACTCACCCTTTTGAATACAATTGCATAACCCCACAGAATATCCCCTACTTAGGCCAAATACAGATCCTTCAATCCTACCCAATCCAAACATAAACTACATTTTCCAAATAGAATTGCAAAAATCCTAAATAAACAAATAATAAGCAAAAAGATGAGAAAAACTTTAGAGGACTCAACTAATGTTTCAGAAATACTATATGCCTTCACTAATCAAGATATCTTAGTATTGTCATCAGTTCAGTTCAGTTCAGTCACTCAGTTGTGTCTGACTCTTTGCAATCCCATGGACTGCAGCACGCCAGACTTCCCTGTACCTCACCAACTCCTGGAGCTTACTCAAACTCAGTTCCACTGAGCAGGTGATGCGATCCAACCATGACATCCTCTCTCGTCCCCTGCTCCTCCTGCCCTCAATCTTTCCCAGCATCAGGGTCTTTTCAAATGAGCCAGTTCTTCACAACAGGTGGCCAAAGTACTGGAGTTTCAGCTTCAGCATCAGTCCTTCCAATGAACACTCAGGACTGATCTCCTTTAGGATGGACTGGTCGGATCTTGTTGCAGTCCAAGGGACTCTCAAGAATCTTCTCCAACACCACAGTTCAAAAGCATCAATTCTTTGGCGCTCCACTTTCTTTATAGTCTGACACTCACATCCCTACGCAACCACTGAAAAAACCATAGCCTTGGCTAGATGGACCTTTGCTGGCAAAGTAAAGTCTCTGCTTTTTAATACGCTGTCTAGTTTGGTCATAGATTTTTCTTCCAAGGAGTAAGCTGGCTGCAGCTTTTTAATTTCATGGCTGCAGTCACCATCTGCAGTGATTTTGGAGCCCCAAAAAATAAAGTCTTTCACTGTTTCCATTGTTTGCCCATCTATTTGCTGTGAAGTGATGGGACTGAATGCCATGATCTTAGTTTTCTGAATGTTGAGTTTTAAGCCAACATTTTCATTCTCTTCTTTCACTTTCATCAAAAGGCTCTTTAGTTTTTATTCACTTTCTGCCATTAGTGTAGTGTCATCCGCATATCTGAGGTTATTGATATTTATCCCAGCAATCTTGATTCCAGCTTGTGCTTCATCCAACCCAGGTTTTTATCATGATGTACTCTGCATATAAGTTAAGTAAGCAGGGTGACAATATACATCCATGTATATACATGACGTACAATATACGACAATATACATGACGTACTCCTTTTCCTATTTGGAACCTGTCTGTTGTTCCATGTCCAGTTCTAACTGTTGCTTCCTGTTCTGCATACAGATTTCTCAAGAGGCAGATCAGCTGGTCTGGTATTCCAATCTCTTTCAGAATTTTCCACAATTTGTTGTGATCCACATAATCAAAGGCTTTGGCATAGTCAATAAAGCAGAAACAGATGTTTTTTCTGGAACTCACTTTTTCCATGATCCAGCGGGTGTTGGCAATTTGACCTAGAGTCCCTCTGCCTTTTCTAAAACCACCTTGAACATCTGGAAGTTCATGGTTCATGTACTGTTGAAGCCTGGCTTGGAGATTTTTGAGCACTACTTTGCTAGAGTGTGAGATTAGTGCAATTGTGCAGTAGTTTGAGTATTCTTTGGCATTGCCTTTCTTTGGGATTGGAATGAAAACTGACCTTTTCCAGTCCTGTGGCCCTTGCTGCGTTTTCCAAATTTGCTGGCATATTGAGTACAGCACTTTCATAGCATCACCTTTTAGGATTTGAAATAGCTCAACTGGAATTGCATCACATCTGCTAGCTTTGTTTGTAGTGAAACTTCCTAATGCCCACTTGACTTCACATTCCAGGATGTCTGACTCTAGGTGTGTGATACACCATTGTGATTATCTGGGTCATGATGATCTTTTTTGTACAGTTCTTCTGTGTGTTCTTGCCACCTCTTCTTAATATCTTCTGCTTCTGTTAGGTCCATAACATTTCTGTCCTTTATTGAGCCCATCTTTGCATGAAATGTTCCCTTGGTATCTCTAATTTTCTTGAATAGGTCTTTAGTCTTTCCCATTCTATTGTTTTCCTGTACTTCTTTGCATTGATCACTGAGGACGGCTTTCTTATCTCTCTTTGCTATTCTTTGGAACTCTGCATTCAAATGGGTGTATCTTTTCTTTCTCCTTTGCCTTTCACTTCTCTTCTTTTCACAGCTATTTGTAAGGCCTCCATGGACAGCCATTTTGCCTTTTGCATTTCTTTTTCTTGGGGATGGTCTTGATCCCTGTCTCCTGTACAGTGTCACAAACGCTGTCCATAGTTCTGCAGGCACCCTGTCTATCAGATCTATGCCTTGAATCTATTGGTCACTTCCACTGTATAATTGTAAGTGATTTGATTTAGGTCATACTTGAATGGTCTAGCAGTTTTCTCTACTTTCTTCAATTTAAGTCTGAATTTGACAAATAAGGAATTCATGATCTGAGCCACAGACAGCTCCCAGTCTTGTTTTTGCTGACTGTATAGAGCTTCTCTATCTTCTTTGGCTGCAAAGAATATAATCAGTCTGGTTTTTGTATTGACCATCTGGTGATGTCCATGTGTAGAGTCTTCTCTTGTGTTGTTGGAAGAGGGTATTTGCTATGACCAGTGTGTTCTCTTGGCAAAACTCTATTAGCCTTTGCCCTGCTTCATTCTGTACTCCATGGCCAAATTTGCCTGTTACTCCAGATATTTCTTGACTTCCTACTTTTGCATTCCAGTCCCCTATAATGAAAAGGACATCTTTTGGGGTGTTCTAGAAGGTCTTGTAGGTCTTCATAGAACCGTTCAACTTCAGCTTCTTCAGTGTTACCGGTTGGAGCATAGGATTGGATTATCGTGGTATTGAATGGTTTGCCTTGGAAACAAACAGACATCATTCTGTTGTTTTTGAGATTGCATCCAAGTACTGCCTTTCAGACTCTTTTGTTGACTATGAGGGCTACTGCAGTTCTTCCAAGGGATTCTTGCCCACAGTAGTAGATATAATGGTCATCTGAGTTAATTTCACCCATTTTAGTCCATTTTATTTTGCTGATTCCTAAAATGTTGATGTTCACTCTTGCCATCTCCTGTTTGATCACTTCCAATTTGCCTTGATTCATGGACCTGACATTCCAGGTTCCTATGCAATATTGCTTTTTACAGCATCGGACTTTACTTCCATCCACATTAGTCACATCCACAATCAGGTGTTGTTTTGCTTTGACTGCAACTCTTCATTCTTTCTGGAATTATTTCCCCACTGATCTCCAGTAGTTTATTGGGCACCTACCGACCTTGGGATTTCATCTTTCAGTGTTCTGTCTTTTTGCCTTTTATTGGGTTCTCACGGCAAGAATACTGAAGTGGTATATATTCATTCATGGTGTTATAAATTCATTCATTCATAGGGTTCTCAAGGCAAGAATACTGAAGTGGTATAAATAAGTCAATGGAAGAGAAGAGAGTGTCCATTAATGAATGAATATATGTGGTAATCATTTCTCAACAAAATAGCCAAAGCAATTTAATGTGAGAAAACAGATTCTTAACAAATGGAGCTGAAACAACTGGATATATTCAAGAAAAAAGAAAAAATAGATTTGAACCTTATCTCACAATACACTCACACACACATACTTACAAGACTTAAAAGCAAGCTAAAGCTATAAATGTTGTAGGGAAAAGGCATAGGATAAAATTTCACTATCATTTGGCAAAGATTTCTTAGTGCACAGAAAGGCACTAAGTATAAAAATAAAATTGAAGTAAAAGTTTATAGAAATTAATGGCAGCTTGTATACAATATTAAGTATTTAATAACAAATGTTGGCTTGATTTCCCAAGTTTTTTGTCTTGCATTTACAAAATTTCTGTAATTCATGTTTTTCTAGCTTTCTGGTTAACTTTGCCCTGCAGCATTAAACTAATTAACTTAGCTCCTTAAGAATACATTCTTTAAACTTTATCTTTTTCTGCACAGAAATTCTTTAACAGTGTTGATCATACAAGTAAGACATGTGAATTCTAGAAACACTGGATGGATTATATGTTAATAAATTTGAGATATATATGACTGTCATCAAGAATTTGGAAGATCTATGGTGGTGTTAGTAGTAAAGGACCTGTCTGCCAGTGCAGAAGACATAAGAGATGTGGGTTCAATACTTGGGTTGAGAAGATCCCCTGGAGAAGGGCATGGAGACCCACTCCAGTATTCTTGCCTAGAGAATCCCATGGAGAGTCCACGTGGTCACACAGTCAGACAACTGAAGAGACTTAGCACACATGCATGTAAATCTAAAAATTTAACTGTATAAAAGCATGGTTTCATAAACCCAAAGTAAGAACTCTCAAAAGGGAGAGTATACATGTCACATTGTGTCACTCTTTGCTTGAAATCTGCTAATAATAGTTTTCTTTTTTTTGCTGAGAGTAAATGCCAAAGTCCTAACAATATCTCTAGAGCTCCTATTGTTGCTCCCTCACTCTCTTATTTCTCTAGTCTCATTTCTTCCACTCCGGTCTCACAGTCTGCACCCAGGCAGACATTCTCATTTTCATTGAACATGCCAGGCTTGTGAGAGGGAATTTATATTCAAGATTTATTCAAAAGTCACTTTTTAGAGAAAGTTTTCTTTCCCATTCTAACCTTGCAACCTCATACACACTTCTCTGATGTATTCCTTTTCTTCTCACCACTTGCCAATATCTAATATAATACATATGTTAACTTGTTTTCTTATTTATTTTCTATCTCTTTCTATAAGTCCCATGAGGATAGAGTTTTTTTTTTTAATATTATGAATTATTATGAATGAATTACCAGTAATACAGTAATGACAAAACCTAGGATGGAATGTACATTCCATAAATAAATGAACTTTTTTCCCATAAATGAAGAAAGGAAGGAAAGAAATGAGATAACTTTCTTATGCTTATTTTATAATAATTTTATCCCTTAAAGATTTGTGGTCATTTCCTGGTTAAATAGACAAGATACTCTGTGTAACATGATGGAGCAAGCCAAAAGTCCGGAGCAAAAGTTTAATCTTGTGATTTACTTTGGGATCATAATGTTGCTGCTCTCATGATATTATTAGACACCATAAAGACCACTATTGCTATGAGCAATCATAGCAGCCGTGTCCTAATTTAAAATTGATGTTTTTCATAACCTTTTGAAAGGATTGAAAGTAGAGTACAGAAGTATTTTGCAAATTTTAATAAGGTTGGAGATGGTTAAGGATTCCTACTGAATTTCTCTAATGAATACTTCATTGATTCATTTGTCATTGACTCTTTGTTGGTTAGCTCAGAATGCTAATATCCATCATATTTTAAATTGAAGTAAATAATAGCAAGATGTTTCAGTATTTACATGTAATTTTTCATTATTCAAATGTAGGAATATCTTTCAAGTAGCTTTCATAAATCTGAATATTTTCCAAATAGTTTGCCAAATATTAGTGATGTGTTTACCTCTATTTAAAGTTCCAACAATTTTCAATGTTCCATTTTTTGCCATTTAAAAAATGCCTTTTAATTCAAATTTCATCACATATATCAGTTTCCATAAAATGTTATATCAATCTAGATTTCCAGCTGAAATTTATTTACCTGTGACATTAATTGCTTTCATTCACCATTCATTCATACACCCACTACTCCATAAATGGCACAGGCTGGTGAAATGCAGAGCTGTCCTGATCTAATCAATCATATTGTCTCTCTTTAATGACACTATGTAAAGTTTCACATTAATCAGGTGTTCATTACAGTAGAGAATCAGATTACTCTGATTTTTTCGGTGAACATATCAATCCTTCTTAATTTTCTGTTAAAGGAGACAAATTTTTCTTCCTGAGTATCTCTCAAAAGCTGATAAACACTGAAGGCATTTTATAAAAAATTGGTTTGCTCTCATTATTGGACACCTGAAATTTCAATAAAGACCAATATTCTTGGAAAAAATTCATCCTAGCCCACTTGGAAGTGAAAATGTAAAATATTTAATTTGCATCTGAAAAGTTTTCATTGCCTTTAGTGTAACAAGTAACAGTCAAAGTAAAAGTCACAAAGAATGCCACTAGAGTGTTGACGGTTAGTATTAAAAAAAAAAAAGCTTATTTCTGAAAATGAAGCAGTCAAAATAATAAAAAGTATTAACAAAGTATTCTTAATATAATTATAATATTCTGAAGCTAAAATCTAAAATTTTACAGTACACAAAAGAAGCAGTTAAATGACAATGAACAATGTACATGTTGAGCAACAGTGCCAAAGTTAATCATGTATATTATTATCTCTGTATTTCAGCACTTTATAATGTGCTCCATACATAAAGTATGCAATAAATGTTGGTGGAATTAATTGATCAATTAATCAACTTCTATAATGTGTAATCATTACAGTAAGACCACTGTATTTTTTCTTTATTCCTTTGAAAACCGTGGACTTACTTTCTATCTTTTCATGCATGTAAATGGAAAGGATATAATCATTATTCTTTAGATACTGGTATGTATTTTAACATCAAATCTAAGCAAAAATCAAACGATCACAAAGTAACTCCCCCCAAAAACCTAAGCATGTGTAGGAAAGTTTATAAATATCTAGTTATTTTCAAGGTGTATGATTAGACTTTAGGATTTGTATTTGAACCTACATATTTAACTTCAGTCACTTCAAGCAGAATATAGTGAAAAACTGAGAGATGATAGAACATGCCAGAAATTTTAAGACATGCTTATGCATTTCAAATGGAAGTTAGTGTGAAACACTAACCAAATTACTTGCTTAAAAAAAATGCCTGGGAATTGAGAAGATGAAATCCCTCCCCAGGAGAACCACCCCTCCACCACCACTGCTACCAAAACCACAGGCTGAGAGAAACAATGCATGCAGTCAGTGGTGAAACCAAGACCTTTTTTGGAAGGTAAAGCAAATGTCAGCAGCACTTAGACCATGGCTTGCTCACTCTGCAATGAACTGCTGACACCATCCCATGCTCTCTGTACTTCACTTACGTAGCATTACAGAATGTGTAGCCAGAGTGTGTCACTAGAGTCCAAATTTGGGCAGCGGTGCTTTTTAAAGAAAGATCACATAGTCTTTAAGAGATTTATTCCAATAAGTAATATGAAATAAGTCAGGTTGCTATCTTACAGAAGAAAGCAATAATCTGTAAAATGAATTCAAATGTTGCTTAGTGACAAGCATAGAGATTAAAAAGATATGCAAAAGGATAAAATATATGAAGAAAGCCAGAAAAACTCAGCTATTTTAAATGTAAATAAGAAAATAGAAAACATAGAAGAAGCATTTTTTTAAGTATAGAATAAAATTTTCCTTATCTGAAAAAAATTTCCAAAAGTTCTACAAATTATCAACCAAGATTTAAAAAGCACAGATATATTATAGCTAATTTTTTTCAGAATTTCAGTTTTTTTAGAAAAACTCCTATGAAGATCAAACAGAAATAATATGCACCAACTGTCCCCCACAAACCATATGTAACTCCCTTGCTCTGACACACCTCAATTTTTTTCTTTGTAAATAAAAATCCATAGTAAATAACCCATAACAATTACCTTTCCTTTCTTCAAACATTTAAAGGGAACATAAGTAAAACTCCTGAGAAATTACACTAAGCTCAACTCTCCCATGATGGCTAATGAATTATCCTTTATGTAGAAATTTAGCATTAGAAAGCCACTGCAATTATGTACCACTGCTATTAATGCAGGGTAAATATCCTTCAAATATGCAGGAAATCCAGGGTGGTGAATGGTACATAGGGAGAACTTCAAAGCCATATATCTACAACAATTCTTCCCCCTATACAATGCTGTGGAAAATATTATACATGCAGCCAGGCTAATACACATTTGTGAAACAAATTAATACAAAAGACTAGGAATCTTTGTGTGTTAGTTGCTCAGTCGTGCCTGACTCTGCAAACCCAAGCACTGCAGCCCACCAGGCTCCTCTGTCCATGAGATTTTCCAGGCAAGGATACTGGAGTGGGTCACCATTTCCTTCTCCAGAGGATCTTCCCAAACCAGGGATCGAACCCGGGTCTCCTGCACTGCAGACAGATTCTTTACTGACTGAGTTACAAGGGAAGCCCTCAGGAATCATTACACTTCTGATAAATAAATATGTCAAATAGTATTTGAAAAATACTAATATTTTGAGAAATAAATCACATCAAGAACTCAGCAATAAGGAATGTTACATATAAAAGAAGCAATAAGGAATGTTACATATAAAAGCAGAAACTATAAAGAAGAGGTGACAAGAATATAATAACTATACCAAAAAAGATCTTAATGACCCAGATAACCACAATGGTGTGATCACTAACCTTGAGCCAGACATCTTGGAGTACAAAGTCAAGTGGGCCCTAGGAAACATCACTATGAACTAAGCTAGTGGAGGTGGTGGAATGATAGCTGAGCTACTTCAAATCCTAAAAGATGATGCTGTTAAAGTGCTGCACACAATATGACAGGAAATATGGAAAAGGCAGCAGTGCCCACAGGACTGGAAAAGGTCAGCTTTAATTCCAACCCAAAAGAAGGGCAATGCCAAAGAATATTCAAACTACCTCACAATTGCACTCATTTCACATGCTAGCAAAGTAATGCTGAAAATTCTCCAAGCCAGGTTTCAACACTATGTAAACCGAGAACTTCCAAATGTTCAAGCTGGATTTACAAAACACAGAGGAACCAGAGATCAAATTGCCAACATCTATTGGATCACTGGAAAAGCAAGAGTGTTCCAGAAAACACATCTACTTCTGTTTCATTGATTACACTAAAGCCTTTGTTTGGATCACAACAAACTGTGGAAAATTCTTAAAGAGATGGGAATTCCACACCACGTTACTTGTCTCCTGTGAAACCTGTATGCAGGTCAAGAAGCAACAGTTAGAACCAGACATGGAACAATGAACTGGTTCCAAATCGGGAAAGGAGTACGTCAAGGCTGTATATGGTCACTCTGCTTGTCTAACTTCTATGCAGAGTACATCAAGCTGGGCCAGATGAAGCACAAACTGGAATCAATTGTCAGGAGAAATATTAATAACTTCAGATATGCAGATGACACCACCCTTATGGCAGAAAGTGAAGAAGAACTAAAGAGCTTGATGAAGGTGAAGGATGAGAGTGAAAAAGTTGGCTTAAAACTCAACATTCAAAAAACAAAAATCATGGCATCCAGTCCTGTCAGTTCATGGCAAATAGATGGGGAAACTATGGAAACAGTGAGAGACTTTATTTTCTTGGGCTCCAAAATCACTGCAGATGGTGACTGCAGCCACGAAATTAAAAGACAATTGCTCCTTGGAAGAAAAGCTATGACCAACCTAGACAGCATATTAAAAAGCAGAGACATTACTTTGCTGACAAAGGTCTGTCTAGTCAAAGTCATGGTTTTTACAGTAGTCACATGTGGATATGAGAGTTGGACTATAAAGAAAGCTGAGCACTGAAGAATTGATGCTTTTGAACTGTGATGTTAGAGAAGACTCTTGAGAGTCCTTTGAACTGCAAGGAGATCAAACCAGTCAATCCTAAAGGAAATCAATCCTGAATATTCATTGGAAGGACTGATGCTGAAGCTGAAGCTCCAATACTTTGGCCACCTGATGCAAAGAGCTGACTCATTTGAAAAGATTCTGATGCTGGGAAAGATTGAAGGCATAGGAGAAGGGGACAATAGAAGACGAGATGGTTGGATGGCATCACTGACTCAATGAACATGAGTCTGAGCAAGTTCCAATAGATGGTGAAGGGCAGGGAAGCCTGGCTTGCTGCAGTTATGGGATTGCAAAGAGTCTGATAGGCCTGAGCAACTGAACAACAACATATCAAAGAAATGATGTAAACAGTAAAACCAGTAAAACTTGAAGGTAATATTTAAATTATTTTTTCAGTATGATAATGAATGCATATGTTAAGATATAATTACTTAATGTAAGGCATATAACATTAAAATCAAACTGACTATAATAATCTGCATCTAAAATCACAGGACTTTCCAAAAATGTGTATGAAATATGGGATTAGAGTCAAAAGTAGCATAACATTTTTGTATTATTATTTAATTCTAGACACTGAAAGAAATATTTGTCTTCAAATATGTATATATACACATATATATATTTATGCAAATTACAATAAAGAATAAGGAGAAAAATGAGAACAAACAACAAAATATATCTTAAGAAGTGAAGTACGAAAAAAAAAAAAGTGAAGTATGAAACATCTATAGGATAAAGTGTGTAACTTTTTTTCAGGCATACGAATGAAGCTAAATAAAGTTGAAAATATACCTGTTTGGGAAATGATTTATCAGCATGTTGTGAATTTATTTGAAGAATTTGCAAGTAAAAATTTTTTAAAGTACCAGTGCAAAAACATTAAGGGAAATTATCTTGTTTCATATTTACCTGAACAAATCAATCTCTCTCTCTGTCTCCATATGTATATGCTAGGAAATGAAAATGAATGTGGAAGGACTTTTGCTTCTAGGCAGGTTGGAGTAACTTCAAAAATCAATAAATGCACTGAGAATAACTGGGAAAAGATGGGAAAAAACTATCTGTTTAAAGGTGTCAGAGAGATTCTAAAGCATAAAGCATGGATGGGTTAAGATTCTAGAGAGGAAAGAAAATGAAGAGATAAGCTGCCTTTGAGTAGCCACTTTTCCCTGGGGAATATTTCCATTTCTGGCACTGGACAAGACACTGAGAACATAGAATTCTCAAATCCAGGAATTACTCAAAGAAAAATAATCCCCAGGTTGATGGAGAAACCAGCAGAGCTTTTAATATTCCCTAGGAGGTGCTGAACATACAAAGTTTTTTACTTGAGAGAATTCAAATCTATGCCTACTTTTACCATCAATAAGTTTTCTAAATTGAAGCTAAATGGATCAGGCACCTAAAAGGCAACAGAAAAAAAATTCAGAGCAAAATAGAGTTCTCAGAAGGCCAAGAAGATGACAAGTGATTTTAAAGTCCTCACAGGATTCCTGGTGAACAGTGAAACCATGTCCCTTTCTAAAGGTCCATCCTTGGGTTACTGAATCTTGGCCTCTCTACACAGGCACTACACTGAATCTTGGAGGCAGGGTTTGGGGTGAAGCAGAAAACAATAGTTTTATTGCTTTGCCAGGCAAAGAGGGGCACAGCAGTCTCTTGCCCTCAAGGCTGTGTGTCCTGTCCTGGACAGGGTAGCGAGGAATGTTATGGTACTAGTTCAAGGAGCAGGATGCGATCAGCTTGTGGACATTCTTCTGATTGGTTGGTTGGTAATGAGGTAATGGGGAATCTGCATCTTCAACCTTCTGATTCAAACCAGTGTAGTGTCTGTGTTCTTAGGGTCAGCACTCATCTGCTGTGGGTATGCTTCCTGTAAAAACAACTTAGGAACGTGTGTCTGTATCTTTCTGGGAACTGTGAATTTGGCGATTCCACTGTGTGGTAGATTCACAGTCTAAATTGTTACCAGTTCCCCAGCCCAACAGCTATTCTTTGTTTCTACATCTTCAGTCTTCACCTTTCCCAGTCATTAATTAACGCTTGAGTCAGTGATTTACTTCATAAGACAAGGACACTGGTCCTTGTATACGGTTTCATTGTAGCTCAGACACTACAGAATCTGCCTGCAATGCAGGAGACCTGAATTCGATACCTGGAGAAGGGGATGGCTACCCACTTCAGTATTCTTGCCTGGAGAATTCCATGGACAGAGGAACCTGATGGGCTACACTCCGTGGCAGTCTCAAAGAGTAAGACATGACTGAGCAGCTAAAAATTTCACTTTCATTAGAAGAGAAATCTGAAAGGTAAAGTGACTTTACTAATGCTATAATTGAGGCTTGACTCAGTTCAGTCCATGTTTGGATTAAAGTAATTAGGTTACATCTCTCTCTGCCTACTAGAAAAAAAAAATTCAGCTATCTCTAGGAGAGGATAAATCATCTGGATTCTCTAAATATTTTGTTTTATAAACAATATTTTATATTTTAAAAGGTTAGTGAATATTCCAAGATTCAGATTGTATGACCTAAAACCCAAGAAAACAGTCACTAAAAAAAGACTATAACCAATCTATACAGAAGGCTTATCCCATAACTTTTAAATAATTGTGATTGACATGTTCAGGAAATAGAGAAGCAGATAAGCAAATGACAGAGAACTGTAACAACTCCGTTGTCATCTGGGACTCTAATGATGGTAGAGGCTCAAGTGAAGAATGGTATATTTCCAAGATCCCCTGGTTGTTGACAGAATTCATTTTCTCATGGTTGCAGGTCTGAGAGTGTTAGATTTGTTCTGGAGGTCATCCTCAAAACCTGGTGCCTGTTCGCAATTTCTTGCCACACAGGTATCTAAGCATGACAGCTACTTCATGACATTGTGCTTTTTTAAAGCCTGCAGAGGATTTAAAAAAAAAAAAATGTGAGTTGGCTAGGAAAATAGATTGTTGTCATTCAGTCTCTATGTCCTACCTGACTCTTTGCAACCCGAAGGACTATAGCCTGCCAGGCTCCTCTGTCCATGGGATTTTCAAGGCAAGAATAGAGGAGTGGGTTACCATTTCCTTCTCCAGGGGATATTCCCAACCCAAGAATCAAGCCTGTGTCTCCTGCATTGCAGATGGATTCTTCACTGCTGAGCCACCAGGAAAGCCCAGGAAGATGGATTACATATGTAGTAATATAATCATTGGGATGTCATTCTATCATCTTTGTCATATTCTACATTTGAGAACAAATCAAAGGTCCAACCTACATACAAAAGGAGGCAATTACACAGAATCAGATTTTACTGTGGATAATTTCAGGGTCTGTCTTTTACACATAAGAATAAAGTAAATATACACAGTGTACTGTTAATTTTTGTCTATTTTTTATAAAAACATTATAGTATAATACATACACACAGATGTGAGTGAGCTAATTTTTCCTTTTCTCCTTTTCAGTGTGAAACTGTGGCTTACATGATCTGTACAGAATTGTTGGTAAAGGTAGACTTGATGGTCTACTGAAAGTCAGTGAATGCCTGGTTAAATTACTATTCCAGGAAAACACTTGATGTTTTACATCTCTCAAATGAGCCCTTCAGGATATTTCTATTTAATAGCAGTAACTTATGATGATGCCTCACTCATTGTTCCACATGAGCTGTTATGACTCATGAATGAAAGAAAAACTTAACAACTTAAAAACTACCATGTAGAAATAGATAAGCAAATGACAGAGAACTGTAATACATTATTCTTCACTTGAGCTTCTACAATCACTATAGTCCCAGATGAAAAATGAATTGCTACACTTCTCTTTCACTTGCTTATCACTTCTACATGGTAGTTTTAAAGAGCCTCTTGATCAGGGTAAAAGAGAAGAGTGAAAAAACTGGCTTGGAACTCAACATTCAGAAAACTAAGATCATGGCATCCAGCCCCATCACTTCATGGCAGATAGATGGGGAAACAATGGAAGCAATGAGAGACTTTATTTTGGGGGGCTTCAAAATCACTGCAGATGGGGACTGCAGCCATGATAATAAAAGATTCTTGGTCCTTGGAAGAAAAGCTATGACCAAACTAGACAGCACATTAAAAAGCAGAGACATTACTTTGCTGACAAAGGCCTGTCTAGTCAAAGCTATCGTTTTTTTCAGTAGCCAGTAGGGATGTGAGATTTGGACCATAAAGAAAACTGAGTGCTGAAGAATTGATGTTTTTGAACTATGGTGTTAGAGAAGACTCTTGAGAGTCCCTTGGACTGGAAGGAGATCAAACCAGTCAATTCTAAAGGAGATCAGTCATGAATATTCATTAGAAGAACTGATGCTGAGGCTGAAGCTTCAATACTTTGGCCACCTGATGAGAAGAACTGACTCATTGGAAAAGACCCTGATACTGGAGAAAATTGAAGGCAGGAGGAGAAGGGGACCACAGAGGATGAGATGGCTGGATAGCATCATCAACTAGATGGACATGAGTTTGAGCAAGCTCTGGGAGTTGGTGATGACACAGAAGCTGGTGTGCTGCAGTCCAGAGGGTCGCAAAGAGTGAGAAACGACTGAGCAACTGAGCTGAAATGACGTCACTTTACCGACAAATATCTGTGTAGTCAAAGCTATGGTTTTTCCAGTAGCTATGTACCTATATGAGAAATGGACCCTAAAGAAGACTGAGACCCAAAGAATTGATGCTTTTGAACTGTGGTACTGGATTAAATTCCTGAGAGTCCCTTGGACTGCAGGGAGATCAAACCAGTCAATTCTAATGGAAATCAACCCTGAATATCCATTGGAAGGACTGGTGCTGAAGCTGAAGCTCCAATACTATGGCTACCTGATGCAAAGATCTGGTTCATTAGAAAAGACCATGATGCTAGGAAAGATTGAAGGCAAAAGGAGAAGAGGATGGCAGAGAATGAGGTGGTTAGATAGTATCACCAATTCAATGGACATGAATTTGAGCAAACTCCAGGAGATAGTGCTGCAGCCCATAGGGTTCCAGAGTCATACATGACTTAGTGACTGAACAACAACAACAAAGAAGCATAAGAACATTCCCAATTTTCCCTCCTGCTCTTCACTCTAATACTGGGAATTAAGTGTTAACGAAACCTTGTACACTGAGGCAAATACCCACTTTCACATTAAGAAAAGAGAGGTTGGCTGATGAATTGGCATATTTATTCCTACATTTTCTCTGATGATGGCTTTGAATAGATGTCTTGCCACATGACACACTATGTTTGCAGAAGAAATGCTTTAGAGCATGCTTGGAAAGTTTCCAAATATGGCAGCTCATCATTTAGTTATTTAGTTTGTCTGAGCATACCTACTTCATGAGGAAGCCCTGGTATGCAAAGAACAGTGCTCTGATTTTTCTTAACTTATATCTGCTTCTGGTCTTTGACATCTAAATGTTATTTCCTGATATTATTGCAGTCAGTACTTCTACAATTGAATCATGTGCCATGTATTGTGTTAATCATTCACCAAAAATTTGTGAAAAAGGAAAAAAAAAAAAAAAACTCCACTTGGCAAATGAAGAGAGGGATTATCTTTTAGGGTCACTGAGTTTTAAAAAAGTATTTGTGACATAACCTAGATGAATCATTTATTGTATACAGGTCTAATTAATATTAAAGCAACAACTGCTCATTACTATTTTCAAACCTGTCCTATTGATCTAGAAGTAGAATATATTATATAAACATATTTATTTTATTTGTCAACACCAGTTTTCAAAGAAAAATGGCATCAAAACACAGAAGCAGAAATGAATACATTATATTCTTTGGGACTCCAGTTCAGTTCAGTCACTCAGTAGTGTCCGACTCTTTGTGACCCCATGCATTGCAGCATGCCAGGCCTCCTTGTCCATTGCCAACTCCCGGAGTTTACTCAAACTCATGTCCATTGACATGAAACAAATGACTTCTCTCAATCAATGTCATCTCACCTCTCACCTAAGGTCTTATGGTTTTAGATTTCTTTCTTTAAAAAAAAAAAAAAATCAAATTAAGTACATTTTCTCTTTAGTTCTGAACCTAATTCTTTCCATGATGTTAAATAAGTTACTACATTTTAGAATTAAATAAGACTATAAAATTAAATTCTATAGCATAATAATGTTTGAAATGTTAAATTCATCATAATTTGTTAAAAGTTTCCCTATAGGCCACTCTGATCTTCTGAGATGGCCCACATTCTGTCTATGGAATATGTTTCTCCCTGAATAAATCCACTTCTTACCTATCACTTTATCTCTCACTGATTTCCTTCTGAGCTTCATTAAGTCTGGAAACCAAGTGTGTAATCTCAGTTAGAAGACTGTGGGTTTTGGCTGGGTTTGGAATCCTGGCCAAGTGGGCTCAAGTCCCAATCTGAGGTGAAGGTTTTCAAAACCTCATCAAAATATACACTTAAAATATGCTCTCTTATTGTATATAAGGGGTTTCCCAGATGACACCAGTGGTAAAGAACCTTCCAGCCAATTCAGGAGACCTAAGAGATACAGGTTCAGTTCTTGGGTCAGGAAGATTCCCTGAAGGAGGGCATAGCAACCCACTTCAGTATTCTTGCCTAGAGAATCCCATGGACAGAGGAGACTGGTGGGCTACTGTCCATGAAGTCACAAAGCGTTGGACAAGAGTGAAGTCGCTTAGCAAGCATATTGTGTATAAACTCTACCTCAGTAAAGTTGATTTTGAAAAGTTAAAAAAAGAAAATTTTCCTTTAAATGAATCAACAAATTATCAAATATGCTGATGGAAAATCTTCTGTTTTAAAATAAATATTATTGGGATGATTATTAAATGGATATCAAATATCAATGACAATAAAATATAAAAAAATATTTAGGCAATGTCCATAAGGCCTACAACATTTATAAATATGAATTCCTAAAGAGAAAAATTCATAAAAATTTCAAATTCTGTGAAGTAGATGTGTAAATAATTAATTAAAGTCACTGTATTTCAATTTAAAATTTTATTTTATTTTAAGTAAATTTTACCTCAGTAAAAATAAATTACAAGAAAAAATGAAAAATAAAATACCATGTAAAACAATGCAAAAGAATTTTGAAAAGTTCAATAAAATAGCCAAATATAAGAAATACCATGAATATATTATACTACTACTGAACTATCTGCTGGTTAATGATTAAATAATTGTAAATTTATTGTTTATTTTTTACTATTATTAAATACAACCTTAAAGGGAAAAATGAATATTACCACAAAAAGAGATTAAAACAAAATATGTAGTAATACATCATTTTGAATGAAAAAGATCACAGTCTTTCATGTATATAATATTTTGCCAACAAAGGTTCATATAGTCAAAGCTATGATTTTTTAGTAGTCATGTACCAATATGAGAGTTGTACCATAAAGATGGCTGAACACCAAAGAATTGATGCTTTTGAATTACGGTGTTGGAGAAGACTCTTGAGAATCCTTTGGACAGCAAGATCAAACCAGTTAATCCTAAAGGAAATCAATCCTAAATATTCATTGGAAGGACTGATGATGAGGCTGAAGCGCCAATATTTTGGCCACCATATGCAAAGAGCCAACTCACTGGAAAAGACCTTGATGCTGGGAAAGATTGAGGGCAGGAGAAGGGGGCAACAAAGGATGAGATGGTTGGATGGCATCACTGAATCAATGGACAAGAGTTTGAGCAAACACCAGGAGATAGTGAAGGACAGGGAAGCCTTGCGTGCTGCGAAGAGTCGGACATGACTGAGAGATTGAACAACAACAGTTAAATTAAAAGAGACCACTGTCTACATTCTATAAAATTCTATGCTATGCATCTTTTAAAATGTATGGTATTCTGGGTAAACATAACGTGTTCCAGAAAGATGTAGAAAACAAACTAGTGAAACTCTAGCAAGTTGATTCATCATGTTAAAAAGATAGCACTGAAAAACTGAAATACAATAAGTTCTGATATTACTACTGCATTGCCCCCTGAAAAGGGGGCAAGAGAGGAGTCAGGGGGCCTTCCTGCCCTCCATGGCAGGAAGACAAAATGGCTCTTTCAGCCCGCACTTTTATTGGCAGAAGTCACATGAGATCATTAGGGAATAGCTATACTGGGGAGTTTGATTAGTACACCATCAAGAGGGAGTAAAGTTAAGGGTCTACCTTGTTTTGTTTCCATGGGGATGGACGGCAGGGGTAGGCAGTGAAGTGGAGCAGAGAGCATGTCCCGCTCCAAGAATGTCCGTTCGGCATGCTTACCAGTACAATCACGAGGGCACCATTTTGCCACACCCTCGAGTCATGGGGCAGGTGCTGGTCTCTGCTCCGCCAGGCTGCAACACTGCATCTCTATGATGATTTAAGTAACTTTGTGTTTGTTGCTCAGTCGTGTTTGATTCTTTGTGACCCCATGGGCTGTAGATCGTCAGGCTTCTCTATCCATGGAATTCTCCAGGCAGGAATACTGGAGTGGTTGCCATTCCCTTCTCCAGGGGATCTTCCTGACCCAGGGATCAAACCCAGGTCTCCTGCATTGCAGGCAGATTCTTTGCCATCTGAGCCACTAGGGTAACTTTAGACCTCTAAAAATATATATGCTAAACCTCTTATATTAGCACTCTAGGGCTGCCATAACAAAGTACCACAAATTGTGTCATTTATCACACAGAAACTTATTGTCTCACCATACTGGAGTCTGAAAGTGCAAACTCAAGCTGTTGGCAGGGGCAAGCTCCTTCTGACACCTGTAGGGGAGAATTCCTCACCTCTTACAGTTTCCAGTAGCCCTAGATGTTCCTTGGTTTGAAACAACCAACTTATATCCAATCTCTGCCTCCATCCTCTTCTCATTACTCTCTTCCCTATGTTGCTTCTCCTTTTGTTATCAGGACTTCAGTCATATGGAATCATTAAGGTCCACCATACTCCAGTATGACCCCATCTTAACTAATGAGATCTGAAAAGATCCTACTTCTGAATAAGGTCATATTCTGAAGTACTTATGGTTAGGACTTCAATGTATCCTTTTGGAGGACAGAATTCAACACAAAACACCTACCTCCCCACAGCCAAAATGTATACATCAGTAACCAGAAAAATAAAAAGCTTTGGTTATTACTTTACATAAAATAACCTACTCAAGTCATGTTTGCTTCCCATTGGTGATCTCAAACATGACTTGTATGTCTTATACCCAACAAAAACTTGTAACCCCTAATAGTGCCATCAGATCAACTTGCTTATTATTCCTAACTTAAAGTGAGAGGAACAGAGGCACAGAGATCTTAAGTGAATTGTCCCAGGCACACAGTCCATTGAGTCGGTATTGCCATCCAACCATCTCATTCTCTGTCGTCCCATTCTCCTCCTGCCTTCAATCTTCCCCAGCATCAAGGTCTTTTCAAATGAATCAGCTCTTCCCATCAGGTGGCCAGAGTATTGGAGTTTCAGTTTCAACATCAGTCCTTCCAATGAACACTCAGGACTGACCTCCTGATATTCCCATCTCTTTCAGAATTCCCACAGTTTATTGTGATCCACACAGTCAAAGGCATTGGCATAGTCAATAGAGCAGAAATAGATGCTTTTCTGGAACTCTCTTGCTTTTTCAATGAAGGCTTTCTTATCTCTCCTTGCTCTTATTTGGAACTGCATTCAAATGGGTACGTATTTCCTTTTCTCCCTTGCTTTTTGCTTCTCTTCTTTTCACAGCTATTTGTAAGGCCTCCTCAGAAAGCCATTTTTCTTTTTTGCATTTCTTTTTCTTGGGGATGGTCTTGATCCTTGGCCCCTGTACAATGTCATGAACCTCTGTCCATAGTTCATCAGGCATTTTGTCTATCAGATCTAGTCCCTTATATCTATTTCTCACTTCCACTGTATAATTGTAAGGGAGTTGATTTAGGTCATACCTGAATGGTCTAGTGCTTTTCCCTACTTTCTTCAATTTTAGTCTGAATTTGACAAACAAGGAATTCATTATCTGAGCCACAGTCAGCTCCCCATCTTGTTTTTGCTGACTGTATACAGCTTCTCCATCTTTGGCTGCAAAGAATGTAATCAATCTGATTGCAGTGTTGGCCATCTGGTGATGTCCATGTGTAGAGTCTTCTCTTGTGTTGTTGGAAGAGGGTATTTGCTATGACCAGTGTGTTCTCTTGGCAAAACTCTATTAGTCTTTGCCTTGCTTCATTCTGCACTCCAAGGCCAAATTTGCCTGTTATTCCAGGTGTTTCTTGATTTCCTACTTTTGCATTCCAGTCCCCTATAATCAAAAGGACATCTTTTCGAGTGTTAACTCTTAAAGGTCTTGTAGGTCTTCATAGAACGGTTCAACTTCAGCTTCTTCAGCATTACTGGTCGGGGCATAGCCTTGGATTACCATGATATTGAATGGTTTGCCTTGGAAACGGACAGACATCATTCTGTCGTTTTTGTGATTGCATCCAAGGATTGCATTTCAGACTCTCTTGTTGACTATGATGGCTACTCCATTTCTTCTAAGGGATTCTTGCCCACAGTAGTAGATATAATGGTCATCTGAGTTAAATTCACCCATTTTAGTCCATTTTAGTTTGCTGATTCCTAGAATGTTGATGTTCACTCTTGCCATCTCCTGTTTGACCACTTCCAATTTGCCTTGATTCATGGACCTAACATTCCAGGTTCCTATGCAATATTGTTCTTTACAGTATTGCACCTTGCTTCCATCACCAGTCACATCCACAACTGGGTGTTGTTTTTTCCCTGGCTCTGTCTATTCATTCTTTCTGGAGTTATTTCTCCACTGATCTCCAGGAGCATATTGGATACCTACCGATCTGGGGAGTTCATCTTTCAGTGTTCTGTCTTTTTGCTTTTTCACACTCTTCATGGGGTTCTCAAGGCAAGAATACTGAAGTAGTTTGCCATTCCATTCTCCAATGGACCACATTTTGTCAGAACTCTCTACCATGACCCATCCATCTTGGGTGGTCCTACACAGCATGGCTTAGTTTTATTGAGTTAGACAAGGCTGTGGTCCATGTGATTAGATTGGTTAGTTTTCTGTGATTGTGGTTTCAATCTGTCTGCCCTCTGATGCCCTCTCTCAGTGCCTACCAGCTTACTGGGGTTTCTCTTACCTTGGACATGGAGTATCTCTTCATGGCTGCTCCAGCAAAGCACAACTGCTGCTCCTTACCTTAGATGAGGGGTGTCTCTTCACCACTGCCGCTATTGATCTTGGGCATGGGGCATCTCCTCTTGGCCACTTGCCACTCCAGAAAAATGGTATGGATGATCTTATTTGCAAAGCAGTAATAGAGACACAGACATAGAGAACAAATGTATGGACAGCAAGGGGAGAAAAGGGGTTGGGTGGGAAGAATTGGGAGATTGGGGTTGACATACATACAATATTGATACTGTATATAAAACAGATAACTAATCCCACTCTACTATATAGCCCAGCAAGCTCTACTCAATGCTCTATAGTGACCTAAATGGGAAGGAAATCCAAAAAAGAGGGAATATATTTAAGCATGTAGCTGACTAACTTTACAGTACAGCAGAAAATAACACAACACTATAAAGAAACTATACTCCAATAAAATTAATAAAAAATAAACAAATTGTGCTAGTTAACAAGTACATCAAAATTGGATTCAAGTGACATTCATTTGCAGTTCACTATATTCTGATGATCATAGAACAAAAATGTCCTATGATCTAGGCTGAAATAGCAATACACACTGTTTTTGCATGAGCCAGGGAGAATTTTCTGCATTGCATGCACACTTTAGGCCACCTTTGTAGAACTATTATTAATTGTCTGTCAGACCATTTTTCTTTTCCGTGTATAAACCATAGGAGTTAGCCCAGGGCTCCTGTGTGCATAGAAATGTGCTAAACAAAAGAAGGGTAGAATATGGAACAAGGAATTAGTTTTGTCAGTAAAACTTTAAGATACGAAAACATTCATCTCTGCTCCAAGATGTTTTTCAGATAGAGATTTCCTGTCAGTGTGAATTTTAAGGCCCTGTTTGGCACATATTTGTATACACACATACACACACCCCACACACTTTGTAGTTCTGATCTGGTAACCAAGCTGAAGCTCCTTTGAAAGCTACATTCCTTCCTGAATCACAGTGTGACAGGTTAATGCCTCTTTTCCACCACTGTTACCATGCCAGGATGATTGATGATACAATGTGCAGGCATCCAATTGAAAAAAGCCACTGAGTCTTGGTGTGAATTTAGGTATTGATGAAAGATGAACTCTTCCTTAAAAGAACATATCTTGTTCATGAAACCTCTGGAAAAAACAATTAGAAATGCACTGCTCATTTTTAAGAGAGTTTAATTACTGGTTAGACAGCAGATATCAGTATTCCTATAATCTTCTCTGTGCAATCACTGGCATGAATGATCAAACAATGAAATATCCTGTAAATGATTTCAGAAAACTGGAAGTTAGGGCAGGGACAACAACCTCATTAACAGTCATCAGAAAAACTGTTGGGAGGCCTGATGTGGTGTGAAGGCTATTCGGCTTCATGCTGCTGTTTGACATTTTAAAAAGTCACAAGTATCATTTTGGGTACCTAACATTCATTTTTGAAATAAAAGACAAGGTAAATATATAGTAAATAAGAACAATAGAACATTTTCACTTCTTATCAAATGACATGTGGGGTGAGCATTTAAATATGATTTTGCTGGTCAGAGGTATAGAATTAGCTATTGTGGTCAATAGAATGTCAGTTAACTAGAAAGATAAAACTGACCAGGAAGTAACACTTCTTTGATGCTACTTCTTTTAACACTAGACACCACTCAAAATTTTGTTTGCATTTCATATTTGAAACTGTCTAGCTGACTCACATGATTTTTTCTGTTATGCTCCTTTATGTAAATCTGGCAGGGTTGTACAGTATTATTAATAGAAAGACTATTCTATTTTCCAGAAGATGTAGACCTAAAATTGATTCTTTCATGGACATAATCATTAAGAAAACCAATTAGTATATTCCTGGGATATTCAGTTTAGTTATTATTTTGGTGGCATTATTTCACATCAATTTTTGAATCAGTTATATATTTTTCACTTGAAATACTTTCAGACTTGCCAAAATGCTCTCATCAGAATATTGAGGTACCCAAAGGATAACCCAGTGTTAACTGTTTGTTTTACTTTAGGCAAAAATTTAGTGGTATACTAAATTATGCCCATTCTGATTTCTGTGAGGAATTGCTGTTATCCATTCTGGAATATCTTTTTTGTGCAAATCACTAATTAGTTATTCTACTACACATCTGTTTATCTTGAGATTTTATAGAGTTTATATGTAAATATTTCTTGCAAAGTTAAGACTGTAAGCTTATATCAACCATTTGTATTGTCTGGTTAATTTTTGTTTCTTGAATTGAGAATATGGTTGGCCAAGAAGAAAAGGGCAAGATCTAAACCACAATGCAAGTTGCTTGGGGTTAAAGCAGGTACTTCCTATTCCTAGATAAGAAAGGGACTTAAATAAGAAGGTAGAGACTTGTAAAAAACAAAAACAAACAAACAAACATAAAACTCTGTCTAATGATTTTCTTCAGGGCTGGGCCAGTTTAAGACTCTGAAGATGACTCATAGGAACATCTGAAACAGCTTCACAGATTTTTAAACAGTTAAAACACAGGTATTATTGTTTTGTTTTTGTTGTTGTTGTTGTTGTTGTTTTTTTGACCCTGTAGATTTCCTAGAATATCCTTAGGTACCTATTTATAAAAGATAGAGAGTGGGTTTGAAATTAGTTCAGAATTGCATTTTTGCCATTTACTATCTTTGTGACCTTGTTTGAGTAACTGAAGCTTTGGTTTCCTTCTCTGTAAGACTGGGAAAATAACATCTGAATAAGATAATTGTTTTATAAGTTTAATGATAGAATGGATGAAAACAGCCTGAGTTCCTAGAGGAAAATAGAAGCAGGTAGCAGCACAAGCACAGATCATTTTTTAAAAAATGTTAAATTATAGTTGATTTACAATGTTGTATTAGTTTCTGGTGTACAGCAAAGTGATTGTTGCACATATATATATGCAACTTTTTCATGGACTTCCCAAGTGGTGCAGTGGTAAAGAATCTGCCTGCCAGTGCAGGAGGTGCAAGAGATTCACGTTTGCTCTCTGGATCAGGAAGATCTTCTGCAGCACGAAATGGCAATCCATTCCAGTATTCTTGCCTAGAAAATTCCAAGGACAGAGGAGCCTGGTGGACTGCAGTCCGTGAGGTCACAGAGTCAGATGTGACTGAGTACAACACAGCATTCTTTTTCATGTTATTTTCCATTATGCTTTATTACAGGGTATTGAATATAGTTCCCTGTGCTATACAGTAATACCTTTTAAATCTATTTTGTATAGAATCATTTGCATCTGCTTATTCCATACTCCAAATTTATCCCTCCTCCACCCCCATTTTCTCTTCAGCAACTGTAAGTTTGCTGTCTATGTTTGAGTCATTTTATGTTTTGCAAATCAGCTTATTTGTGTCATATTTAGATTCCACATATCAGTGAAATCATATGCTATTTGTCTTTCTCTGTCTGTCTTATTTCACTTAGTATGAAATGAAATAAGGTCCATCCATGGGTCCATCTCTAGGTCCACCATGTTGCTGCAAATGGCATTATTTCATTCTTTTTTACACTGAGTAGTGTTATCTATTCATCTATCAATGGACATTTAGGTTGCTTTCATGTCTTTGCTATTGTAAATAGCAAGGCACAAATTATTTTCTCCAGCTTGGAGGTTTTATATTCTAGGATAAAATGCACATGTAGAACAGAAGGAGTGCATGTTCCCTG
Source organism: Cervus canadensis (assembly GCF_019320065.1). Taxonomy (NCBI): domain Eukaryota; kingdom Metazoa; phylum Chordata; class Mammalia; order Artiodactyla; family Cervidae; genus Cervus; species Cervus canadensis. The sequence goes on along the minus strand of NC_057387.1, from coordinate 39,155,852 downwards.
TTGCATATGTATATATTAGACTGATACAAAAGTCATTGTGATTTTTGCATGTTCACATTTATCATTTGATATAGGAATGTTAATAGCATAATTCTACATAGATCTCTGGGTCAACAAAATAGATTCCCCTCTGTCAAATACTGGTTCTAGAACAAGATACCTACCTCTTCTCACTTTATTTTCAGATAAATTCTTTGGAGATATGTTTAGACATTTTTTATACCAATAATTAATTTTTTTTCTATACAATAATTTATTCTTCACATTTGCCTTTCTAGGAGTGTTTCAGATTCCAAGTACTTTACTTTGCAAGATACTAATCAATATATTATGGTATTTCCTACATACATAATGAAAAACAAGCTTAAAATATTACATAAAATTCATTATAAAATTTTCATTTTCAAAGCTTAATTGGTTCCATTTTCAACTTTTTATTTAAGATTATCTAGATATAAATATATATTTAGACTTTTAATATAAAAATTATATACTAATAATTTTTAAAGTATGATTCTTGGACTCAATTACCAAAATAATGTTTAATCTTATGAAATTATGATGATCTTCTTTCCTATTAAGTTTCAAAACTTGTTTAGCACCTGTTTTATTTTATCATTAATTTCTATTAGGATAATATTTAAATCCTCTTTTTATTATTTTTGAATTCCAAGTATAATTCTTTTTAAATATTTTTGTTTAGTGCAGTATCTAGTATAATATGCATACACACATGTTGAGAGTTTAGCTGAATAGCTCCATAATATTGCTTCCTCATCCTCAATATTGTGTGACCACTAGAGGCCTTGAACTGACATTTGCCTCTCCCTCTAGTAGATAACAGCCATAGAGTCACAAGTAAATATAAATTTCTGATATAACTCCCCAGTAGCCATTCTAATAAACATTCCTACCTGCCTCTGGGGGCCTTCCCCTTGTGCACCCCTTGAATATGACTCCCATGAAGCTCAAATCAAAACCCAACTCTTAAAAAAAAAAAAAAATTATTTGGTTCTGTTGGGCCTTAGTTGCCTCCTGGGATCTTTGATCTTTGTTGTGGCATGTGAGACCTTTAGTTGCAGCATGTGGGATCTACATTTCCTGACTAGGGATCTAACTAGGGCCACCTGCATTGGGAGCACTGCATCATAGCCACTGGACCACTAGGGAAGTCCCCCAAGCTCCACTCTTTTGATTTGAATGGCTCAATCTGGCCTTTGCCCTGGAACCTCAAAGTACTCCACACGCAGACCTGAAGAAAGGCAAGTGCCCCAGGTCCTGCCATGCTCTCTCTCCACAAATGCTGCTTTTACCTACCTGCTTTGTCCCTCCAGGCCTACAAAGGCCTGCCATAACACCTCTTGGGTCTCTGAGTCATAAACTTCTATTTCAATTCCTTTGTGGTCTGAGGTCCTACTTAACAAAGGTTGATTGAACAAATTCATGAAAAGAAGACAGATTTAGTAAATAATAATAATAATTTTTTAAAAGTTAGGTACAATCCAAGAATACACTACCAAAATTATTAAGTAAACAGATGTAACTATGGCTTAAAAGTTGTGATTTTTTTTAATTGACAATACCTACATTTTCTCTCTTCTGATATATTTTTTTTTTTATTTTTTAATATATTTTTTAAAAAACAAAACCTGGAATGCATAGTTTCAGCTCTCATGGTTGTAGAGCAGGGAGGTAACACACTGCCCTGATCCTAAATTTCCCAGGTTAACTCATAATCATTGCTAAGCCACCAATGAGCTTGAAAATCAACTTTTAAACATGGAGGAATGAATGGACATCTTGCTTTTATTGAGAGCCAATTTTGTTCAAAATTTACCGTTTACAAGCTTACCACTATGGCCAGTTCCTTCTGCTTTGAGAAATTTCCTGTGTTTCTCTTCCCAGTTGGATAAGAAGGTAAAGTTTATTCCATAATACAGGTAGCTTTGTATTTACATGGGAGTCTCAATTTCCTCCCACCTAACAAGTGAACTTAATGATTTCTCAAGATTATTGTAAAAACATTAAAAGAGTATTCACTAGGAAGCATACTAAGATCATGGCATGTGGTCTCATCACTTCATGGGAAATAGATGGGGAAACAGTGTAAACAGTGGCTGACTTTATTTTTTTGGGCTCCAAAATCACTGCAGATGGTGATTGCAGCCATGAAATTAAAAGAAGCTTACTCCTTGGAAGGAAAGTTATGACCAACCTAGATAGCATATTAAAAAGTACAGACATTACTTTGCCAATAAAGGTCCATCTAGTCAAGGCTATGGTTTTTCTAGTGGTCATGTATGGATGTGAGAGTTGGACTGTGAATAAAGCTGAGCATCGAAGAACTGATGTTTTTGAACTGTGGTGTTGGAGAAGACTCTTGAGAGTCCTTTGGACTGCAAGGAGATCCAACCAGTCCATCCTAGGGGAGATCAGTCTTGGGTGTTCATTGGAAAGACTTATGCTAAAGCTGAAACTCCAATACTTTGGCCACCTGATGTGAAGAGTTGACTCATTGGAAAAGATCCTGATGCTGGGAGGGATTGAGGGCAGGAGGAGAAGGGGACAACACAGGATGAGATGGCTGAATGGCATCACCAACTCGATGGACATGAGTTTGGGTAAACTCCAGGGGTTGGTGATGGACAGGGAGGCCTGGCATGCTCCGATTCATGGGGTTGCAAAGAGACAGATACGACTGAGAGACTGAACTGAACTGAACTGATACTGTAAACAGCTGTCTTGTCTTTGGGATCTGCCATAACAAAATATCATAGACTGGGGTAGCTTAAACACAGAAATTTGTTTTGTCTCATTCCATAACTACATTTAGTCCATAACAACTGTTTAAAAATATCAGTAGTAGTAGCCATAGTATTTTGAATATAATTTTCCATCAATATTATAGTTGACATACAGGGAGCTGTGTGTATAAAATGAGTACTGGCAAACTGAGAATTAATTTTAAATAAACAGAAGCTTGCATGACATTCTGGTAAGATATGGATAGATAAAGTCTACAGTTTTCTAAAGTTCACTCATTTCAAAATAACCTTTATGAATTTGTCACATTTACATACTTCCTTTATCAATGTGTTTAATATATCTTTATATCAGCTTTAATTCAAGTAAGGTTGACTTAGATTTATCTTAAAGGACAATGCCCATGATATCAATAATTTGTTTTGATGTATATATATATATATACATATATGTAAAATTTGAATTAAAATTTGAACTGAAAAAATTTATTATAAAAATTATAAATCAGTATATATGTGATTAACTACTAAAAGAGGTAAAAGAAACTCTAAAATATACAGAAGCAGTGAATGTAGAAATCAGGCCATGGAAAGAAGTGAATATGGGAGAAGTAAGAACTTAGAAGAGTAATTTCTACTGAGGTTGAGATTTACACTTTATTAAAGAGAGAGAAGTAAAGTGAAGTGACAGTTGCTCAGTCATGTCCAACTCTTTGTGACCCCATGGATTCTAGTCTATGGAATTCTCCAGGCCAGAATACTGGAGTGGGTAACCGTTCCCTTCTCCAGGGGATCTTCCCAACCCAGGGATCAAATGCAGATCTCCCGCATTGCAGGTGGACTCTTTACCATCTGAGCCACCAGGGAAGCCCTAAAGAGGGAGAAGGAAAAGGCGACCCACTCCAGTGTTCTTGCCTGGAGAATTCCATGGGCAGAGGAGCCTGATGAGACCGTCTATGGGGTTGCAATGAGTCAGACATGACTGAGTGGCTGACAAACACACACGAAAGGAGAATGGCTGCACAGAAACAGGCAGAGTACTATTAGCAAAGAAACTTGAGCAAGGCGGGGGCCCCATGAAGTAGGCAGGAGTGTCTCATGGGGTAACTGAAAAGCTCAAAGAGAGACTGCAAGCAGGCCACTCCATTGGCAGCTGTGCCAAAGAAATAAAAGTACACAATCATGACAAGACTAGGAAATTAAGCCCCTTTTTCTTGGTATGGCCTTATACTGTCCCTCCATCACCCTTTATTGACAACACCTAGCATTGGATCAGCTGACAGAGGAGAGATATAAATATAATATGAACATAAACATAAATAAATGTGAGGTATGTGCTCATTAGCATAGCTCTTTAATACATCTCTAATATACAGCTAGAAGATAATAAAGGTGACTTTATTATCCCTTTTTCTCCCATTACAGCTGTGAATTCCTATACTGAGTCTTGTTGGTGATATCCATGGAGGCAAAAAAAAAAAAAAAAACCTCCATAAATTTGCTTTTGTGTTGCCCCAGGTAATGGCATAAGCTCTAGCACCAGATTCTCTGCATTCATATCAATGTTTCACTGAGCTCAGCCACTAACATTGATAGTGTTAACGATGAGTTGTTCCATAGACCTCTCTGATCAGGTGGGGACAATCCATGTACTCCATCCTTGTATTACATCCTAGTGTACATCCAGGTATGTGAAGAACATATAGATGTTTATGTACTGATAGCTCACTTTTCTTGACATCATGCAAGAATCTTGGGTGTGAACAGAAAATTAAATTGTCCAGTACAAATTATATACTTTATATAGAGAGTATATATAGAGCTTAGTTTTTGAGTAAATCTCATTTTCTTCAACTGTTTCATGGCTCAAAGTAAATAAGATGCCAGGAATCATTTTCCTCTGCATTAGAATAGACTCCAAGCTGGGAAGACATTCATATGAACTTACTGCACACCTACTCTATGTTAAGCACCAGAGTTGAAAAGATGCATCACACAATGCCTCCTTTCTGAAATTTTATGGTCCAATAATAAAGAAACCATATAAATAAATAAGTACAATAAAAAAAGCATGTAATGTGACTGGGTTATAATAAAGCAAAAACACAAAGGAATCATTGCCTTCTGCTCAAAATAATCTTTTGTCAAAGTGTCATTTCAGGGTGATGTAACTCTGCTACCATTCCTGTATCTAGATCTCAACAGCAGGCAGTGCCATTAGTACTACTTATCTTATCAAAACAATATTCAACAGCATAGCCATTTCTACCTCAGGAATGAGACTTCCTCCTTGTCAGAGCCTGTGTTATTTTCCTTAGTTCAGTTTTCTGATCCAAAATCTTGGTTAGGTGAATTCTAGGTTATGGATGTTTGTCTTATTTCAAACAAGGGAGGAAAAGTGAGTATCTTGGAATCTCAACTTCTATAGTGATTATCTTCCACTAAGATTTGTAAAGTAGGTAATTCCTCAAATACACTATAAGGGTTCAGGTATTAGGTATAGGGGTTCAGGTGTTAGCCACAAAAATTGCCAATCACCTCCTCAATGATTGACATAAACATACACAAAGTAATCAAATATCATTTGAAATACAATGTTTTAGAAAGTTGTTTTACAAAAATATTTAAGGGAATTATTTTGGATGCAGACTTTACTTGAACACAACCAAAATCTTTGACATTAAATTCAGTTACCTGAACATGTAGTCTTAATACTTAGGTACATTTAGCTATCTGATTACATTTGGACAAAAATCTCTGAATATTTGACACAAATGTTAATCCTTAATAATTATACATTCTCTAAAATATACCTTGCACAATATAAATAACTTCCTCATACACAAATATTCATTTCCTTCCTTAATATACTGTAACAATGGTAACAATGACATCGTTAAGTTGTTAATGGATCAACTTATCGACTAAAACCATGAGTATGAAGTTCTGAATAACTTTTATGTCACTTCTGGAAAATAATGCATTAAGATGATTTTGTTATTGTCAGGTAAGCAACAGAGTTTGATGTACAGTTTCTTTCTAGAATAACTATATTTTGGTATATTGTATTTTGGACAGTTATTCAATTAACTTTCTATACCTCCAAACTTTTGAAGACTGTATTATTTCAATTTTATAAAATACTTATATAATTATAGCAAATATGATTTAAAATAAATGAATAAGGACTTGAGGAGTATACATTAATGTTTTTAGAAACAGACATATGCACAAAATAATTTTATTACAAAATTTTATGACTAAAAACTGAGTCTCCACTTGACTAAAAACTGAGAGTCACTAGTCTCCATATTACAAAATATTTGGTAGACAAAGTAATTTATATTTTTCAAAAATGTTATGGCAGGGGGCGGTCCTAAGATGGTGGAGGAATATGATGGGGAGACCACTTTCTCCCCAGTAAACTCATCAAAAGATCATTTGAATGCTGAGCAAATTCCACAGAATAACTTCTAAACGCTGATGGAGGACACCAGGCACCCAGAAATGCAGCCCATTCTTTTCAAAAGGAGGTAGGACAAAATATAAGACAAAAAGAGACAAAAGAGTTAGGGACAACCTGGACAGGGAGTCGTGAAGGAGGAAAAGTTTCCAAACAGCAGGAAACCCTTTCACTGTCTGGTCTGTGGGGAGTTTTGGGATCTCAGAGGGCAACATGACTGAGAGGAAAAAAAAAAAAGAACCCACAGAATACATGCCTAACCACAACTCCCAGCGGAGTAGTAGTCCAGAAGCTTGCCTCCGCCACTAGCAAGGGGGCTGGACAGGGAGGCATAGGTTGAATGCTTAGGGTAAGGACCAGGCCTGTATGCCCTGAGGACAACCTGGGGGAGCTAACATGAGACAGAAACCCAAACTGTAGGATAGCCAGAGAGAGAAGAAAGAGAGAGAACTTCCCCCACTCACAGAACAAAGAATTGAGTGAAAAGCAAAGAAGAGCTGGCCGGCTGCAGACCAGCCCCTCGCCCCACCAGAGGCAGAGAGGCAGGCGAGAGACAGCCAGAGACTGAAGGTGAGAGGCATCTCCCACCAAACTGTGAGAATACTCCCAGTTGCTCACCAAGTCTTCCTGGCATCCTGGACGGCTGACATCTGCCAGGAGGGTTGCAGCCTGAGATCAGCTCCCCAGTGGAGACACACGACACTCCTGAGACGGCTCTCTCAGGGCACACCCAGGAAACCCATCAGCCTGGACCAGGGAGGTGATTAAGATATACGACCCATTTGGGACAGTGCGCTCAATAGGCTCCTGGTTGCCTGAGCTGCTCTGACCTGGGAAGGGCACAAAATGCATGCCCAACCAAGTCTGTGCCCTTATAGAGTACCTGAGAACCTGAACGTGAGCAGAGACCTGGGAAGTGCAGGAAACACAGGACCCACTATAGACAGCACCCCGCAGAGCAACCTGGAGCCTGAGCAGTGTAGACCAGGAAAACACAAGCTGCCATGAACTGGGGCAAACCCAGTGTGGTCCATACACTGTGAGCGCTCCCCACACATGTGAGTGATATTTGCAGTGTTCTTCCCTCCCTACAACACAACTGAACAAGTGAGCCTAAATAAGTGACCACCTTCACCCCCTTGTGTCAGGGTGGAAATTAGACACTGAAGAGACTTGCAAACAGAGGAGGCCAGAATAAACAAAAAAGAGGGAACCATTCTGGAAGTGACACAGATTAAAACCCTGTAGTTAATATTGACTAAGCGTTGGAAGGGGCCTATAGACCTTGAGAAGAAGTATAAGCTGGAATAAGGAACTATCTGAAACTGAACTGACCCCACATTGCCCTCAACAGCTCCAGAGAAATTCCTAGGTAAACTTTTACTATTATCACTTTTTAAAATTTTATTTTTAAAGTCTTTATTACTCCTTTAATTTTCATTTTTATAACTTACTATTATCTTGCAAAAAATTTTAAAGCAAATTTCATATATATATTTTTTATAATTTTTGTGATTGATTTCCTTTTGTATTTTTAATATTGTATTTTTGAGAGTCTAACCTCTACTCTAGATTTTTAATCTTTGCTTTTTGGTGTTTGTTAACAATTTTGTATCTTTAAGAATCTAATCTTCAGTACCCATTTTTACTTAGGGGTGTGAGTACTGACTTGATTGCTCTCTCCCCTTTTGACTCTCCCTTTTCTCGCCCAGGTCACCTCTATCTCCTCCCTCTCCTTTCTCTCCTCTACTTAAATCTGTGAATCTCTCTGGGTGTTCTGGGCTGTGGAGAATACTTAGGGAACTGATTACTGGCTAGATTGGTCTCTCCCCTTTTGACTCCCCCCTCTTCTCTTCCTGGTCACCTCTATCTCCCTCCTCCTCTTCTCTTCTCCATCTAACTCTGTGAATCTCTCTGGGTATCCCTCACTGTGGAGAATCTTTTCATTATTAAACTAGATGTTTTATCATCTGTGCTGTATGGATGGAGAAGTCTTGAGGGTACTGTAAGAATAAGACTAAAAGCCAGAGGCAGGAAGCTTAAATCCAAAACTTGAGAACGCCTGAAAACTCCTGACTCCAGGGAACATTGACAAGAGCTCATCCAAAAGCCTCCATACCTACACTGAAACTAAGCTCCACCCAAGAGCCAACAAGTTCCAGAGCAAGACACACCACACTAATTCTTAGCAACGCAGGAACACAGCCCTGAGTATTAAAATACAGGCTTCCCAAAGTCATACCAAACCCATAGACACCCCAAAACTCACTACTTGACACTTCATTGCACTCCAGAGAGAAGAGATCCAGCTCCACCCACCAGAACACAGACCCAAGCTTCCCTAACCAGGAAACCTTGACAAGCCACTTGCCCAGCCCCCCCATGCCCCCCTCCTCCCAGGGAGCAACCTCCACAATAAAGAGGAACCATGAATTTCCAGCCTACAGAAAGGCCACCCCAAACACAGCAATCTAAACAAAATTAAAAGGCAGAGGAATGTTTAGCAGGTAAAGGAGCATGATAAAGGCCCACCAAACCAAAGAGGAGGAGATAGGGAGTTTACCTGAAAAAGAATTCAGAATAGATAGTAAAGATGACCCAAAATCTTGAAAACAAAATGGAGTTACAGATAAATATACTAGAGACAAGGATTGAGAAGATATAAGAAATATTTAACAAGGACCTATAAGAAATAAAAAAGAGTCAATCAACAATAAATAATGAAATAACTGAGATCAAAAGCACTCTGGAGGGAACCAACAGTAGAACTGAGGCAGAAGATAAGTTAAGAGAGGTGGAAGATAGAATGGTAGAAATAAATGAAGCAGAGAGGAAAACAGAAAAAAGAATTAAAAGAAATGAGGACAACCTCAGAAACCTCTGGGACAATGTTAAACGCTCCAACATTCGAATCATAGGAGTCCCAGAAGATGAAGACAAAAAGAAAGACCATGAGAAAATATTTGAGGAGATCATAGTTTAAAACTTCCCTAAAACGGGGAAGGAAATAGCCACCCAAGTCTAAGAAACCCAGAGACTTCCAAACAGGATAAACCCAAGGCAAAACATGCCAAGACACATATTAATCAAATTAACGAAGATCAACCACAAAGAGCAAATATTAAAAGAAGCAAGGGAAAAACAGCAAATAACACACAAGGCGATGCCCATAAGGATAACAGCTGATCTTTCAACTGAAACTCTTCAGGCCAGAAGGGAATAGCAGGACATACTAAAAGCGATGAAAGAGAAAAACCTACAACCCAGATTACTATGCAAAGCAAGTATCTCATTCAAATATGAAGGAAAAATCAAAAGCTTTACAGACAATCAAAAGCTGAGAGAATTCAGCACCACCAAACCAACTCTTCAACAAATGCAAAGGACCTTCTCTAAACAGGAAACACAGAAAAGGTTTATAAATTCGAACCCAAAACAACAAAGTAAATGGCAATGGGATCATACTTATCAATAATTACCTTAAATGTGAATGGGTTGAATGCCCCACCCAAAGGACAAAGACTGGCTGAATGGATACAAAAACAAGACCCCTTTATATGCTGTCGACAAGAGACCCACCTCAAACCAAGGGACACATATAGACTGAAAGAGAAGGGCTGGAAAAAGATATTTCATGCAAATGGAGACCAAAAGAAAGCAGGAGTAGTGATACTCATTTCAGATAAAATAGACTTTGAAATAAAGGCTGTGAAAAGAGACAAAGGACACTACATAATGATCAAAGGATCAATCCAAGAAGAAGATATAACAATTATAAATATATATGCACTGAACATAAAAGCACTGCTATATGTAAGGCAAATACTAACAAGTATGAAAGGGGAAATTAACAGTAACACAATAATAGTGGGAGACTTTAATACCCCACTCACACCTATGGATAGATCAATCAAACAGAAAATTAGCAAGGAAACAAAAACTTTAAATGATACAATGGACCAGTTAGACCTAATTGATATCTACAGGACATTTCACCCCAAAACAATGAATTTCACCTTTTCCTCAAGTGTACACGGCACATTCTCCAGGATAGATCACATCCTGGGCCATAAATCCAGCCCTGGTAAAGTCAAAGAAATTGAAATAATTTCAAGCATCTTTTCTGATCACAATGCTAACTTATATGCCGAGTATGTCATGAGAAATGCTGGGCTGGATGAAGCACAAACTGGAATCAAGATTGCTGGGAGAAATATCAATAACCTCAAATATGCAGATGACACCATGCTTATGGCAGAAAGTGAAGAAGAACTAAAGAGCCTCTTGATGAAAGTGAAAGAGGGGAGGAAAAAAGTTGGCCTAAAGCTAAACATTCAAAAAACAAAGATTATGGCATCTTGTTCCATCACTTCGTAGCAATTAGATGGGGAAACAGTGGAAACAATGGCAGACTTTGTTTTGGGGGGCTTCAAAATCACTGCATGTGGTGACTATAGCCATGAAACTAAAGGACACTTACTCATTGGAAAAAAAAAATAAGTTATGACCAACCTAGACAGCATATTAAAAAGCAGAGACATTAATTTGCAAACAAAGGTCCATCTAGTCAAGGCTATCGGTTTTCCAGTAGTAATGTACGGATGTGAGAGTTGGACTATAAAGAAAGCCAAGAACTTAAGAATTGATACTTTTGAATTGTGGTGTTAGAGAAGACTCTTGAGAGTCCCTTGGACTGCAAGGAGATCCAACCAGTCAATCCTAAAGGAACTCGGTCCTAAATATTCATTAGAAGAACTGATGTTGAAGCTGAAAATCCAATACTTTGGCCACCTAATGTGAAGAGCTGACTCATATGAAAAGACCCTGATGCTGGGAAAGATTGAAGGCAGGAGGAGAAGGGGACAACAGAGGATGAGATGTTTGGATGGTATCACCGACTCAATGGGCATGAGTTTGAGTAAACTCCAGGAGGCCTGGCATGCTGCAGTCCTTGGGGTCGCAAACAGACACAACTGAGCAATTGAACTGAACTGAACAGGAAAAATACTATAGATATGGATAGATATATACTATATATATATAGTATACTATAAAAATACTTTAGATACAAATATATGGAGGCTAAGCAATATGCTTCTGAATAACCAACAAATCACAGGCAAAATCAAAAAAGAAATCAAAATATACATAGAAACAAGTGAAAATGAAAACACCACAACCCAAAACCTATTGGATTCAGTAAAAGCAGTGCTAAGGGGAAGTTTCATAGCAATACAAGCTTACCTCAGGAAACAAGAGAAAAATCAAATAAATAACCTAACTATACACCTAACGCAACTAGAAAAAGAAGAAATGAAGAACCCCAGGGTTAGTATAAGGAGAGAAATAATAAAAATTAGGGCAGAAAAAAATGCAAAAGCAACAAAGGAGACCATAGCAAAAATCAACAAAACTAAAAGCTGTTGTTTTTTTTTTTTAGAAGATAAATAAAGAAACTATTAGCCAGACTCATCAAGTAAAAAAGGGAGAAGAATCAAGTCAGCAAAATTAGAAATGAAAAGGAAGAAATCACAACTGACAACACAGAAATACAAAAGATCATAAGAGACTACTCTCAGCAACTCTATGACAGTAAAATGGACAACTTGGAAGAAACAGATGAATTCTTAGAAAAGTATACCTTCCAAAACAGAACCAGGAAGAAATAGAAAATCTTAACAGATCCATCACAAGCATGGAAATAGAAACTATAATAAAAAATCTTCCAACAAACAAAAGCCCAGGACCAGATGCCTTCACTGGTGAATTCTACAAAAATTTTAGAGAAGAGATAACACCTATCCTGCTCAAACTCTTCCAGCAATTTGCAGAGGAAGGTAAACTGCCAAATTCATTCTATGAGGCCGCCATCACCCTAATACCAAAACCAGACAAAGATGCCCCAAAAAATGAAAACTACAGGCCAATATCACTGATAATCATAGATGCAAAAATCCTCAACAAAATTCTAGCAAACAGAATCCAACAACATATTAAAAAGATCATACACCATAAACAAATGGACTTTATCCCAGGGATGCATGGATTCTTCACTATTTGCATATCAATGTGATACACCACATTAACAATTTGCAAAATAAAAGCCATATGATTATCTCAATAGATGCAGAGAGAGCCTTTGACAAAATTTATCATCCATTTATGACAAAAATTGATACATGGAGAAGGCAATGGCAACCCACTCCAATACTCTTGCCTGGGAAATCCCATGGATGGAGGTGCCTGGTAGGCTGCTGTCCATGGGGTCGCTAGGAGTCGAACAGGACTGAATGACTTCACTTTCACTTTTCACTTTCACGCATTGGAGAAGGAAATGGCAACCCACTCCAGTGTTCTTGCCTGGAGAATCCCAGGGATGGGGGAGACTGGTGGGCTGCCATCTATGGGGTCACACAGAGTCAGACATGACTGAAGTGACTTAGCAGCAGCAGTATGATAAAATCCCTCCAGAAAACAGGCATAGAAGGAACATACCTCAACATAATAAAAGCCATATATGATAAACCCACAGCAAACATTATTCTCAATGGTGAAAAATTGAAAGCATTTCCCCTAAAGTCAGGAACAAGACAAGACTGCCCACTCTCACCACTACTATTCAACATAGTTTTGGAAGTTTTAGCCACAGCAATCAGAGAAGAAAAAGAAATAAAAGGAATCCAGATTGGAAAAGAACAAGTAAAACTCTGTTTGCAATTGACATGATCCTCTACATAGAAAACCTTAAAGCCACCACCAGAAAATTACTAGAGCTAATCAATGAATATAGTAAGGTTGCAGGATATAAAATCAACACACAGAAATCCCTTGCATTCCTATACACTAACAATAAGAGAACAGAAAGAGAAATTAAGGAAACAATTCCATTCACCATTGCAACAAAAAGAATAAAATACTTAGGAATAAATCTACCTAAACAAAATACCTATATATAGAAAACTATAAATCACTGATGAAATAAATTGAAGATGACACAAATAGATGGAGAAATATACCATGTTCATGGATAGGAAGAATAAATATAGTGAAAATGGGTATAATACCCAAAGCAATCTAGAGAGTCAATGCAATTCCTATCAAGCTACCAATGGTATTTTTCACAGTACTAAAACAAATAATTTTACAATTTGTATGGAAGTACAAAAAACCTCAAATTGCCAAAGCAATCATGATAAAGAAGAATGAAAATGGAGGAATCAACCTGCCTGACTTCAGGCTACTACAAAGCTATGCTGTCTTCAAGACAATATGGTACTGGCACAAAGACAGAAGCATAGATCAATGGAACAAAATAGAAAGCCCAGAGATAAATCCACAAACCTATGGACACCTTATCTTTGACAAAGGAGGCAAGAATATACAATGGAGAAAAGACAATCTCTTTAATGAGTGGTGCTGGGAAAACTGGTCAATCACTTGTAAAAGAATGAAACTAGAACACTTTCTGACACCATACACACAAATAAGCTCAAAATGGATTAAAGATCTAAATGTAAGACCAGAAACCGAAAACTCCTAGAGGAAAACAAACCACAGCATAAACTCTCTGACATAAACCACAGCAGGATCCTCTATGACCTACCTCCCAGAGTAATGGAAATAAAAGCAAAAATAAACAAATGGGGTCTAATTAAACTTAAAAGATTTTGCACAACAAAGGAAACTATAAGCAAGGTGAAAAGACAGCCTTCAGAATGGGAGAAAATAATAGCAAATGAAGCAGCTGACAAAGAATTAATCTCAAAAATATACAAGAAGCTCATGCAGCTCAATTCCAGAAAAATAAATGACCCAATCAAAAAATGGGCCAAAGAACTAAACAGACATTTCTCCAAAGAAGACATACAGATGGCTAACAAACACATGAAAAGATGCTCAGCATCACTCATGATCAGAGAAATGCAAATCAAAACCACAATGAAGTACTGTCTCACACTGGTCAGAATGGATGCTATAAAAAAGTCTACAAACAATAAACACTGCAGAGGGTGTGGAGAAAAAGGAACCCTCTTACACTGTTGGTGGGAATGCAAACTAGTACAGCCACTATGGAGAACAGTGTGGAGATTCCTTAAAAAACTGGAAATAGAACTGCCATACGACCCAGCAATCCCACTGCTGGGCATACACACTGAGGAAACCTGAGTTGAAAGAGACACGTGTACCCCAATGTTCATCACAGCACTGTTTACAATAGCCAGGACATGGAAGCAACCTAGATGTCCATCGGCAGACAAATGGATAAGAAAGCTGTGGTACATGTATACAATGGAATATTACTCAGCTATTGAAAAGAATTCATTTGAATCAGTTCTAATGAGGTGGATGAAACTGGAGCCTACTATATGGAGTGAAGTAAGTCAGAAAGAAAGACACCAATACAGTATAATAATGCATATATATGGAATTTAGAAAGATGTCAAAGACGACCCTATATGCAGAGATACAGGATAAAGAGACACAGAAATAAAGAACAGACTTTTGGACTCTGTGGGAGAAAGCACAGGTGAGATGATTTGAAAGAATAGCATTGAAACATGTATATTATCATATGTGAAATAGATTGCCAGTCCAGGTTAAATATGTGAGCCACAGCACTCAGGGCCAGTGCACTGGGATGACCCTGAGGAATGGGATGGGGAGGAAGCTGGAAGGGGGTTCAGGATGGGGGACACGTGTACACCCATGGCTGACTCTTGTCAATGCATGGCAAAAGCCACTACAATATTGTAAAATATTTAGCCTCAAATTAAAATAAATTAATTAATTTAAAAAAATATTATGTTAAAAAATTCCATGGACCTAGGCTCCTCTGTCCATGGAATTCTCCAGTCAAGAATACTGGAGTGTGTAGCCATTCCCTTTTCCAGGGGATCTTCCTGACCCAGAAATTGAACCTGGTCCCCTGTATTGCAGGAAGTTCTTTACCATCTGAGCCACCAGGGAGCCTGAGAGATTATATATTATATCTATTTAATGGTATTCATATCTGAGCACACCTGGAAAATCAATATGATGGATCATGCAGAAACGTATTTCTATTTATGGGCAATGGGTGTGGAAGATAGTATGAGGTCCTTTGTATACAATAATATCAAGATAACATCCTGTATTGAGTTTGAAAACACATAAAATCATCAAAAGATATGAAAATTCTGACTCATTCCCTCGACTAATGTTTTTATCTAGATTTAATTTTAGAGTTCAAATGAGAGCTATATGACTAAAATCGAAAGGATACAATTTTAAGAAGTCAGTTCAGTGGAGAAACCTGTGATAATTTAGGGCAAAAGCATCATTGTTTGGGAAACCCTGCAATGTATAATTGGGTATCCTGCTCCAAAGGTGCTTTAGTCCTGCTAAAATGATTAGAACTAAAGCATTTTTTTATTTCAATTTTTTATTGGTCTTCTTTCATTTTATTACAAAAATTATGGCAACAACCAAATGTTTTCTCTTTTTTATCTCTAATATTTTTTCCATTTTCTATTTCTGACATTTTTTAAACAAAATGTTTATTAGCTACTGTGGCACATTTAAAATAGGAAGTAAACCATATTGATATTCTGGTAAACACACATCAAAAAAATAATGACATGATTTTGACATTTGATATGATATGACATATGATATGATATGACAAAATAATATGATATGATATGATATGGCATGACATATGATATGATATGATATGACAAAATAATTCAGTATGCTAAAATATTCAATGATTAACACATTAAATGATAAGCACTCTTAGAAAAGTAACGCCTTGATTATTTTATTTTCAATGTTGATTAGTCAATATAGGAACTTTATTAGATTTATTTTTCAGTGACTCAAATAACAATAGTACCTTCCTGTTTCAGAAAACTATTTCAGTATATTAATATCATTAACAAAATTTTTATACCCACCTATTGTAAACTTCTTATTATAAACTTACATATTGTTTATGTCCAAAGGAAATCAATCCTGAATATTCATTGGAAGGACTAATGCTGAAGCTGAAGCTGCAATACTTTGGCCACTTGATGTGAAGAGCCAACTCAGGGGAAAAGACCCTGATGCTGAGGAACACTGAAGGCAGGAAGAGAAGGGGACAACAGAGGACAGGATGTTTGGATGGCATTACTGACTCAATGGACGTGAGTTTGAGCAAACTCTGGGAGATGGTGAAGGGCAGGGAAGCCTGGCCTGCTGCCGTCCATGAGGTTGCAAAGAGTAGGACACGACTAAGCAACTGAACACCAACAAATGATAATTTCACATTAAGACATAAGACTATAATCTATACAGTGATACAGGGAGAATCGTGCCCTCTTCAATACAGCATTCCTTCCAGTACATAGTCTCATCATCTGCAGGATCCTTACATATATTTTTTATTATAGAAGTTTAGATAATTATGAATTAGATGCATGACATGCATGACAACAGAGGCACAGAAAGCATAGATATTTCTAAATTAGAATTAATAAGAATCAGGTTTAAAAGTCTTCTAATCCAAAAAAAAAAAAAAAAAAAATGGATTAGAGTCTTACCTGTCAAACTGAGACAGGAAAAATAAAAGGCAATAGTATAATTTTTAGAGGATATAAATTTCAGAAAAAAAGCTATCAAATGACAAGTACATTTGTTTTATTTAATTAATTATCCTAACATTTATACTGAGGAATTTTTTAATACACACATATGTACACAGACACATGTATGCACCATATAGACTTACATTGTGGCCCAGAAGGAAAAACATTCCTGGTATTCACTCCTCCATGTAGTCCTCTACCACACTGATCCTGGGCTTGACCAACACATTTGTTTGGCTAGTAAGACATTAATAACTGTGATGAAAGCAACAACTAATATAAAAACTTACACATGGAGGTTTACCCTCTTGAAAAGCTCTTTCTGGAAGCCAGTTGCCATGCTATAAAGAAATACAGATCAAATTACTAAGTGTGAGAACTATGAAGAGTGAGATCTTGAAGGAAGAGAGGTCATCTTGGATGTCCTAGCCCTCATGAGCTTCCATTTGAATTCAGCTTCATCAGTGACCTCAGCTAGGACACATAGAGTAGAACTGCCCTGCTGAGCCTAGCCAAACACCAAGATTCCAAGAATTAAGAAATCAGCCCTGTTTTAAGCCACTAAATTTTGGTATACTTTGCTACTCAGCAACAGATAACTAAATTACACATGAAAAAAAGGCTTTTCCCTATGAAAAAGGTTTTTTATTATGAACTTGTTCAGTAGAAGATGCAGAAGTGTGTTCATCTATAGGATTCATTTAGAATGCCTAGAAATGGATTTTATATCTAACATACACTGGTTTATTGCTCCTTGGAAACTTATTTAGAAATGAGAAATCCTTCAGGGGTTCCATAGTTAATTTTTTTTTTTTAAAGAATGTGGCTGTAAATAGCAGGAAAGAAGAAAACAGCAATATGATGAGACTTTTAAGGCAATTTCCAACAATTCTTAAGTAATTTCCCACAGAAATGCAGGTGAAATTCAGGTTTTCAGAGATGTTAAACTGACTAACACTTCATGAAATTCTTAAAGGAATAAACAGACTAAAGAGATTGAAAGAAATTGAAAATTAATGCATGGATTAAATGTGCTTATTGACTTAAGTGCGTTGAAAGTTATTTTCTATTTCAGAAAGAAAATTGTTATTTTTGGACTTTGAAGACATAGAGTTATATTTTGTGAAATCCAAAATAAGCAAAGAGTTTAGCATACCTTTTATACATATTTTAAAGTCTTGGAAGTTTGATTCGTATTTTTTTAATGAAATATAGAAAATGAATAAATGGATACTGAGCATACTAAGAACACCATATTTCTAAGAATATTATGTTTTACACACTCATTATCATTTGTGGAGCATATGCTTTTTATATGAAGCCACGGTGTTGTATTTTCATATCACAAGGTAATTTGATGTGAGCAATTCCTAAAACTTGCTATTATTGTCCCTTTGGGAAAGGAGGAAATCTTTTTCCTAATTTTGAAACTCTTTATTCTGCAACCAGTGAAATATAGGTAAAGCTATAGAGAACAGATATTGCTGTAAGATTAAGAAATTATTTCACCTGTCTGTGGTCTTCTTTTGAAGAATCTCTCCTTTTTTTTCCAGAGAATTTCTCTATTAATGAGGAATCTGGAAGCAAATCCACACTAATACAAGACCAGCTGCCAACTGATGTTATTATGGTTTAGTAATAGTATCAGTTCAGTTCAGTCACTTAGTTGTGTCTGACTCTTTGTGACCACATGGACTGCAGCACACCAGGCCTCCCTGTCCATTACCAGCTCCCAGAGTTTACCCACACTCATGTCCAATGAGTTGGTGATGCCATCCAACCATCTCATCCTCTGTCATCCCCTTCTCTTCCTGCCTTCAACCTTTCCCAGCATCAGGGTCTTTTCCAATGAGTCAGTTCTTTACATTAGGTGGCCAGATTATTGGAGTTGCAGCTTCTACATTAGTCCTTCCAATGAACACCCAGGACTGATCTCCTTTAGGATGGACTGGTTGGATCTCCTTGCAGTCCAAGGGACTCTCAAGTGTCTTCTCCAACACCACAGTTCAAAAGTATCAATTCTTCAGTGCTCAGCTTTCTTTATGGCCCAACTCTCACATGCATACATGACTACTGGAAAAACCATAGCCTTGACTAGATGGACCTTTGTTGGCATAGATTGAGTGGGTTGTATTGATCAAAGAGTGAATACACCATTTGCAGAAATGACAAATGACTAAAATCTGATAGAAATAGGAGAAGGCAATTAATAAATTTAGAGGAAACTGTAAAAGAGTAAGAGAAAGGTCCTTTGGATGGAAAGAAAAAAAAAAAAAACAAAGTAAATATAACTGAGGATTTGTCTGAATTACATAAATCTCAGGGCTTCCCTATGGCTCAGCTGGTAAAGAATCCACCCACAATGTGGAAGACCTGGGTTAGATCCCTGGGTTGGGAAGATCCTCTGGAGAAGGGAAAGGCTACCCACTCCAGTATTCTGGTCTGGAGAATTCCATGGACTGTATAGTCTATGGAGTTGCAAAGAGTTGGACACAACTGAGTGACTTTCGCTTTCACTTTCACATAAATCTTAAGAGTGATGGTAGTGAAAAGCACAGAATGTCAAAACCGTATGCTAAATATTTCACTCCTACTCATTTAGCAATCATACCTTCTTATGCAGATAATGACATTATAACAAAAATTCTATATGTAAATAAAACTTAACAATTATATAGTCTAATTAGGTCTATTTGTGGAAGTGTCTATCTAAGTATTTAAGAGAGGTTTATGCCATAGACAAAGGATGAAACAACAAAGAGGAATATGATATGTACAAAAGGATGAATTAGAAGTTTTAGCTACTTTCTGGTATCTGTATTCCCTCAAATATTTGCTTAAATTCTATAATATGTACTAAAGTGGATACTAGCATGTGTGCATGCTGTCGCTTCAGTCATGTCTGTCTCTTTGTGACCCTATGGGGTGTAGCCTACCAGGTTCCTTTGTCCACGGGGATTCTCCAGGCAAGAATACTGGAGTGGATTGCCATTTCTTTCTCCACGGGATCTTCCTGACCCAAGGATCAACCCTCCATCTCTTAGTTGCCCACATTGGCAGGTGGATTCTTTACCACTAGCACCATCTGTGGTATTAGTGTGAAAGTGAAAGTGAAAGTCTCAGTCCTGTCCAGCTCTTTGACCCCATGTACTATAGCCTGCCAGGCTCCTCTGTCCATGGAATTCTCCAGGCAAGAATACTGGAGTGGGTAGCTGTTCCCTTCTCCAGTGAATCTTCCCAACCCAGGGATCTAACCAAGGTTTCCCACATTGCAGGATTCCTTACAGTCTGAGCTACTAGGGAAGCCCAGGGTAGTAGTATAGCTATACTAAATTGTCTGGTCTTATACACCATCATTGGAGAAGGAAATTGCAACCCACTCCAGTATTCTTGCCTGGAAAATCCCATGGACTGAGGATCCTGGTAGGCTACAGTCCATGGGGTCGCAAAGAGACACAACTGAGCGACTTCACTTCACACTATCATTGATCTTTGGAAAGAAACACCTTATATTGGGATATCCAGTTTGGGACGGAAGAAAAGTTCATTTTACAAATGTCTTGTGTAAGAATGTGTGATTAATGGTAATTGAGGATCCCTGCATTTAGCATTACCTCCAAATTTGGGATTTTCCAGACACAATTTGGAAAAATAGAAGAGGGAACCAATATTGCATTTTAAAGAACAATAATTTTTATAAAGACAACATAATAGCTTTATGTATTAGAGTCAACTTTTTCATTCCAAAGAAGGAGGATAAAAATACTTCTATTTTACAGATATTTTAAAATTAAACAAGTGAATTCTGGAGGGATGACAGCATTATTTACTAGTCTTTCCAAATGCCCACCTAAAAGTGGACAAAACAACTGGAGAGCAAAAATAAAATCCCAAAGAGTGTATTTAAAATAAAACTAAGTAGCAAGATATCCCCCAAAATCCCATAAATACATACAGGTAGAAACACACTTTCAACAGCCATGAAATTACACAATATCATTCTCTATATGGGGGGATAAGAGAAACAGTGTGGTAGCATGTGTGCGGCCCAAGAAAAGGAAATCCTCAAAATAAGCAGTTTCAAAATTGTATAGTATATTAATAGAAAAACATTTGTTTAAGTCCAGTGTCCATTTGCAGGGGACACAAGGAATGTTTGAACATGTTTGTTTGCACAGTGAGTATACATTCAGCCAAACTCAGATTAAGTTCTTCACATAAAGTATAAAGTATAAGGAAAAGAAAGGAAAGAGGAATAAACTTTGATTTAGAAGACATAAAACCCAAGAATATTTTAGTGACCAAGAATTAGCTACAGTGTATAGTGCTATACACTGGTATAATAAAACTGCAAAAATTGCAATTAAATTCATGTTTGAAAAGATAAGATGATATGTATAGTAAAGGAAAGAGATTTTCACTGGACAGGACTTAAAACTAAAAACAGCATGAGATAGCAAGTTCATGATAAATACTAAGAATATAATAAATATTCATTTCTAACTGCTGAGCTGTATTCAGTTCAGTTCAGTTCAGTTGTTCAGTCGTGTCCGACTCTTTGCGACCCTATGAATCGCAGCACGCCAGGCCTCCCTGTCCATCACCAACTCCAGGAGTTTACTCAAACTCATGCCCATTGAGTTGGTGATGCCATCCAGCCATCTCATCCTCTGTCGTCCCCTTCTCCTCCTGCCCCCAATCCCTCCCAGCATCAGGGTCTTTTCCAATGAGTCAACTCTTCACATAAGGTGGCCAAAATATTGGAGTTTCAGCTTCAGCATCAGTCCTTCCAATGAATACCCAGGACTTATCTCATTCAGGATGGACTGGTTGGATCTCCTTGCAGCCCAAGGGACTCTCAAGAGTCTTCTCCAGCACCACAGTTCAAAAGCATCAATTCTTCGGTGCTCAGCTTTCTTCATAGTCCAACTCTCACATCCATACATGACCACTGGAAAAACCATAGCCTTGACCAGACGGACCTTTATTGGCAAAGTAATGTCTCTGCTTTTTAATATGCTGTCTAGGTTGGGCATAACTTTCCTTCCAAGGAATAAGTGTCTTTTAATTTCATGGCTGCAGTCACCATCTGCAGTGATTTTGGACCCCCCAAAAATAAAGTCTGACACTGTTTCCACTGTCTCCCCATCTATTTGCCATGAAGTGATGGGACCAGATACCATGATCTTAGTTTTCTGAATGTTGAGCATTAAGCCAACTTTTTCACTCTCCTCTTTCACTTTCATCAAGAGGCTTTTTAGTTCCTCTTCACTTTCTGCCATAAGGGTGGTGTCATGTGCATATCTGAGGTTATTGATATTTCCCCCAGCAATCTTGATTCCATCTTGTGCTTCTTCCAGCCCAGTGTTTCTCATGATGTACTCTGGGTATAAGTTAAATAAGCAGGGTGACAATATACAGTCTTGACGTACTCCTTTTCCTATTTGGAACCAGTCTGTTGTTCCATGTCCAGTTCTAACTGTTGCTTCCTGACCTGCATAAAGGTTTCTCAAGAATCAGGTCAGGTGGTCTGGTATTCCCATGTCCTTTAGAATTTTCCACAGTTTATTGTGATCCACACAGTCAAAGGCTTTGGCATAGTCAATAAAGCAGAAATAGATGTTTTTCTGGAACTCTATTGCTTTTTCAATGATCCAGCAGATATTGGCAATTAGATCTCTTGTTCCTCTGCCTTTTCTAAAACCAGCTTGAACATCTGGAAGTTCTCGGTTCACGTATTGCTGAAGCCTGGCTTGGAGAATTTTGAGCATTACTTTACTAGCGTGTGAGATGAGTGCAATTGTGAGGTAGTTCGAGCATTCTTTGGGATTGCCTTTCTTAGGGATTGGAATGAAAACAGACCTTTTCCAGTCCTGTGGCCACTGCTGACTTTTCCAAATTTTCTGGCATATTGAGTGCAGCACTTTCACAGCATCATCTTTCCGAATTTGAAATAGCTCAACTGGAATTCCATCACATCCACTAGCTTTGTTCGTAGTGATGCTTTCTAAGGCCCACTTGACTTCACATTCCAGGATGTCTGGCTCTAGGTGAGTGATCACACCATTGTGCTGAGCTGTATAGGTAAGGGTAATTAGCTAGGAGAAGGATATATTTGAGATAAAATACAACACTCGAGGAGAACACTTTTTGAAAATCTTTTTCACTTTTATATTATTATTTCTAAACTTGAGCTAATGAATGAAGAAGAAAAAGTGTGATAATTCAAATAAACAAATTTTGGGACATTCATATAAACTAGAATTATACTATTCAGGGTCTGGTATGCTTCAGTTAAAACACTTGGATTGTGTTCTTAAAAGCCATTTAGGCAGGTAACACTTAACATTTACACAGAGGTAAAACAACCCAATTTGTATATTTTTCCTTTGGTTTTGTGAAAAATTGATGTTGTGAGGAGGCGCAAGTTTGGAAACAAAGGAACCTTTTAGTGGATCTTTGCAATGGTCCAGAAAAACAAGATGGTGGCTTAAACTAAGCTGATAAAATGGAGAGAGGGAAAAGTAGTCAGATTCTGGATTTATTCAAAAGTAGAATCTATAGCATTGGTTGCTGAATTGAATGCAGTATAAGAGAATGAAGAGCTAAGGATAATTCTGAAGATTTTTGTGCTATCTGTATGTGGCAATATAACTTATCGAGTTGAAAAACACTAGAGTAAGAGCACCATGTAGGGTAGAAATTAAAAATCCAGTTTTGGATAGGTGTTCTTTGAGGTACCTATTTTACATTCAAGTAAATATGTGAAGGATGCAAAAAATTAATCAACAGAAACCTGTTAATTAAATAGAGTTGGGAGACCAGAATGGGGAGCTCTCACACCTTGTGACAATAGCAGGGCTCAACAAGAAGAAAGACTCCTCTTCTTTCCTAGCAAGAACTCAGCCAGTTAAAAATCATGGATTCTTTATTTTAGCCCTCCTTGTGTCATTTTCCTTTCATAAACATTTTCTCCTTTTCCTGCCCTGATGGAAATTGCATGTGGCTCACCATGTTTGCAGAAACAAAACTGCAGTTCTCTACTAATTCCAAATAAACCCATCTGTATGGAGATGTATCTGGCAGTCTATCTGTATTAGGTCAACAAGAGCATATTTGGATTTATAAGACTAAAATTCAGTACTAAATGATTGTCATGGATATACTTTGAGGAGTCATCAATGTCTACTGGCCCTCACAGTCATGAGATGGTGTAATATCTAAGTATTCAGAGAAGTGAAGAAGTTGAAAACTTAATTGGTGACACATGGACACATAAGGTTCTGAAGAAGAGGAACTAGCAATAGAGACTTTTTCTTTCTTCTTTCTTTCTTTTCCCTTTATTGACTCTCATTTCCTTGATTTTAGAATATAAGAGGGCATCAGGATTCTGTCCCTAGACTTCTCCAAGTCACATCCTCACTCAATTTATGTAATCTCATGATCTCAAATATCATCTATAATATGAACTCTAGATTTATATATTTTAGAATCTATGCAACTTCTGCACTTGGATGACTGTGTGTGTGTGTGTGTGTGCTAAGTTGCTTCAGTCATGTCTTACACTTTGTGACCCTATGGACTGTAGTCCGCAAGGCTCCTCTGTCCATGGAATTCTCCAGACAAGAATACTGGAGTGAGTTGCCATGCCCTCCTTCAGGGGATCTTCCTGGCCCAGGGATTGAACCCACATCCTTTATGTCTCCTGTATTGGTAGATGGTATTTTTACAAGTAGTTTCCCCTGGGAAGCCCATTGGATGGCTAAATACATGTTGAATATAAATGTTTCAATAGCAACTTTAGACCCTCTCAGAAGCCTGCTCATTTCCCAGACTCTCACCTCAATCAGAGGCAATTCCATCCTTCGAGTTTCTCAGATCTAAAGAATGTATTATTCTCTCCTTTTTACATTTGATTCCAACTTTTAAACACACGTTGATTCTACTATTAAAATAATTCAGAATCTGACTACTTAGCCTCAGTTGAATCACAGCTGATCTCATTATGTGCAGTAGTTATGTTCTGTAAGCACATAAGTAAAGTTGCTCAGTCGTGTCTGACTCTTTGCGACCCCATGGAAGGTAGCCTACCAGTCTCCCGGTCCATGGAATTTTCCAGGCAAGAGTACTGGAGTGGGTTGCCGCTTCCTTCTCAAAGTCACTGTGAAAACACTGAATCAAAGAATTCTAACCCATTGGTCCTAGGGTAAATACAGGAATAGGGCCCGTAGAACCTCTTGTGATAAATTGTCATCAATTAATCAATACATAGTTTTGTTTTATGTGTGTTTCTGTTTAAAGACACTTCATTAAGATGTATTATTGATTCATTAGGGCTCAACTAATCATCAATAGCATTATAACACGTGCCTGAATAAAGCTTATCTAACCCTCATATTTCCTCTTTAGAAACACCCCAGCCTTCTTGGCCTTAGGAACTCTACATGGTGCTTCTACACCACACTTAAAGACCCTTTTAAACAGTGAAATCACACAAAAAAGGACAAAAATGTGAAAAGTATGGCACTGAATAAACCATGAAAGGACACTTGTATATAAATATGAAGCTGAAACAAGCAGGTAGATCACTGCCTTGCTTGACTTCAAAAAGGAACACGTATGTCAGGTTTTTGCCACTCTGCCCATGCCTGTGAGTAACTTTGAAATCATTGTGAGTATTGATTTTGGAGTTATAAATAAATTTTAGCAAGTAGGCAAATTTGCAAATATGGAATCTGCAAATAATGAGAACTGACTTACTATCATTGTCTGTCCTATTCTCTATTTTATTTCTCTCAGTAACCATTATCATGACCAGACATGCAATATATTTTCCTTATTTTTTTTTTGTTTATTTTTGTCTAACCATGAGGACAGAGAGTTTAAAATTTTTGTTCATGTCTAATCCTGACCCCTTATAATAGGACTTGGAAATATTAGGTACTAAATAAATATTTACCAAACAAAGAGTTTCAGAGACATAGTTATAGACAGATGATTATAAAAGTGAGACAGTAAAATATATATTTATTTAAATTTAGATTTTTTTATTAGTTAGTATGTTCATATGGTTTAAACTTTTTAAACCAAAAAGAGGTTATACTGTGAAATCTCTCCATACTATAAATAAAATACTAAATTTATCACATTTTACATTTTTTAATGTAAAAATTGAAATCTACCAAAAGCATATCAAGAACATGTGACCAAGAAAAGAATTACTATGAGAAAACCATAAGAATTTAAAAATCAAAGTTCCTTGTGAGAAATGATTCTATTAAAAATGAAAATTATCAAAAATATTAGAGGTAATAATGTCTTTGCAGACTTGGGAAAAGGCTGGCAGAGAAAAATAAAATAATCATAAAAACTAAAAGCAACACTGCTCTGAAGGTGATTAGTAAGAGCAGATGTTTAGAATTCAGCTTTTAAACACAGACATAATTAAAACTTAAACTATGTACTTGCAATGCAGGAGAGCCAGGTTCAATCCCTGGGTTGGGAGGATTCCCTGGAGAAGGAAATGGCAAACCACTCCAATATTCTTACCTGGAAAATCCCATGGAAGGAGGAGCCTGGTGGTCTAAGCCCCTGAGGTCACAAAGAATCAGACACAACTGAGAGAATAACACTTACAGCTAGATGAATTCTGTTAAAATTATAGAAAAATAAAGAAAAATACCAAAAACTTATCACTCTTATTATTTTACAACATTTTACTATTTCTGTGATCTGGAGGGTATGTCTATTATATTTATATGGGAATACCGTACAATGATTGTGATGCCACTTGTCTCTCTCAAGCTCCATTATATATATATACACACTGGATGTGTGTCAGTTCAGTTAGTTCAGTCACTCAGTCATGTCCGACTCTTTGTGACCCCATGAACTGCAGCACACCAGGCTTTCCTATCCACCACCAACTCCCGGAACTTTTTCAAACTCATGCCCATCGAGTTGATGATGCCATCCAACCATCTCATCCTCTGCTGTCCCCCTTTTCCTACCAACTTCAATCTTTCCCAGCATCAGGGTCTTTTTAAATGAATCAGTTCTTTGCATTAGGTGGCTAAAATATTGGGGTTTCAGCTTCAGTATCAGTCCTTTCAATGAATATTCAGGACTGATTGCCTTTAGGATAGACTGGTTGTTATCTCCTTGCAGTCCAAGGGACTCTCGAGAGTCTTCTCCAACACCACAGTTCAAAAACATCAATTCTTCAGCACTCAGCTTTCTTTGTGGTCCAACTCTCAAATCCATACATGACTGCTGGAAAAACCATAGCTTTGACTAGATGGATCTTAGTCGGCAAAGTAATGTCTCTGCTTTTTAATAAGCTGTCTAGTTTGGCAATAGCTTTTCTTCCAAGGAGCAAGCATCTTTTAATTTCACAGCTACAGTCACCATCTGCAGTGATTTGGAGCCTAAAAAAAATAAAGTCTGTCACTGCTTCCATTGTTTCCCCATTGATTTATCATGAAGTGATGGGACCAGATGCCAGGATCTTTGTTTTTTGAATATTGAGTTTTAAGCCAACTTTTTCACTCTCCTCTTTCACTTTCATCAAGAGGCTCATTAGTTCTTTTTCACTTTCTGCCACAGGGGAGGTGTCATCTGCATATCTGAGATTATTGACATTTCTCCCAGCAATCCTGATTCCAGCTTGTGCTTCATCCAGCCTAGCATTTTCCATGATGTACTCTCCATATAAGTTAAAAAAGCAGGGTGACAATATATAGCCTTGATGTGCTCCTTTCCCAATTTCGAACCAGTCTATTGTTCCATGTCCAGTTCTAACTGTTGCTTCTTGACCTGCATACAGATTTTTCAGGAGGCAGGTCAGGTGGTCTGGTATTCCCATCTCGTTAAGAATTTTCCAGTTTGTGGTGACCACACAGTCAAAGGATGTGTGTATGTATATATATTTATATCTATATCTATAAATAGATATAGATATTAGTTATCTACATATGTTAGTGGATATATATGTTAGTTTTGTTAATAAGAAAAATAAATATTTATATATAAAAATAAAAGTTTATATTATATATATATGTATATATATATATACACACACACATATATATACAGCTTCAAATGAAGCTTAAGCTCCAATACTTTGGCCACCTGATGCAAAGAACTGACTCATTGGAAAGACTCTGATGCTGGGAGAGAGTGAAGGCAAGAAGAGAAGGGGTAGCAGATGATGAGATGGTTCAAAACTTCCCTGACTCAATGGACATCAATTTGAGCAAACTCCAGGAGATAGTGGAGAAAAGAGGAGCCTGGTGTGCTGCAGTCCATAAGGTCACAAGTAGACAAACACAACTTAGCAACTGAACAAGTTCAACAACAATAAATATGTGTGTGTATGTATATATATATATATATATATTCTGGAGCACCTTGACTACTATAGAGGGGGTGAGGGTGGATGTTGTAACAACTGTACAGTTCTTCCCCTCATCACCTCAGTTTTTTGTTTTTTTGTTTTTTCTATTTGATGCATAGATCCTGGGACCAGACCTATAACTGTGAGTGCCAGAAGCAAGAATGACTCCAAAGGAAATAACTGTAAGTATTTCTTCATTTTTTATATCAGAATTACTAAGAACCTATCACCCCTCTGGCAAAATTTGGGTTGACAGTGAATAGTGAACGCAGCCATATTGCCTAGTAGTAGAGATAGCCCCTAGGTCTGTACCTATATAACTATTCCCTATAAGAATGGAAATGAACTGAGTGGAAAGCACTTGCTAGACTGGTATTGCTGTCATCAATCTGGAGCAGCACAACATCTGACTAAACCTGTGGAGGATTTGGGGTTAAAATCATGAACAAAGAAAGTAAAATAACAGGTAAGAGTAAAGGAATGAATAAGTGGGTTGTGCGAGAAAGGAAATCATTATTACACTGATATCTTAAGAGAGGCTCAGAGAAAGAAAATGACATTGTCTCTTAACACAATTATGCTGTATGTTTGAAAGGGTTAAGACATATGTTTGCTGGGAACAACCCTGCTTTTAAAAAGAAAGGGACCAGGTCCAACTGAAACCTGTAAACCAGAGTTGCATTGATCTGTGAGACATTGTTGTCATGCAGTATGATGAAATGGACCAGTGAGTGAAACTCTGGTAATGAGCTAGTATCTTTCATTTCTTATTTTTAAGTTAAATATGTTTAGTACAAAAGATATAATTCAGGAAGGAGTTTCTGGGAACTGCCCTGTACCGGTCTGTTTGATCATGCAGTGTTCATCTGACTGATACTGTATAACCATAAACCTTGATGACCAAGTACTTAGAAAGATGCCTGGTTATAAAGGATGAAATACAGTAATAGCATCCCCTACATGCCACACTGTGCTGTGTACCAATATGTACTATCTTTGCTTTTATGGATGAAAAGCTCTTTAAAAGATTAGAAAGAAATAAAGACATGGATTCCCATGGATTTCTCATGGGAATAAAGCAGTAAGCACCATAGGCACATTCAATGGACCTGAATTCCCCTGAGGAACATCTCTACCCTGAGGTGAAGTAAATTATGGGAGGTTTTATGGCGTGTTCATACTAAATTACATCTAGGTGTGTTTGCAATCCATCTCAATCTGGTATGGAAGACCTGCTATTTAGGGATATATAAAACATATTTTTGCAGCACCCAGGTCACAGGTTTACAATGGCCACGATGTGTGCAGTGAATTAAACATTGTCCCACAAGACAGAAAATGGCTTTAGGGGAGATGACTGCTAGTTAGGCATAATGGGAGGTGCTGAC
The DNA here is from genome assembly GCF_019320065.1 of Cervus canadensis. Classification (NCBI taxonomy): domain Eukaryota; kingdom Metazoa; phylum Chordata; class Mammalia; order Artiodactyla; family Cervidae; genus Cervus; species Cervus canadensis. Next base: position 39,126,237 of record NC_057387.1, on the reverse strand, counting down.
TTTGCATTTAGTGAGGAACAATCTTCAAAGGGAAAAGATTTACTAGCAGAATTACAGTGAATTAGCAGATTAGAGTGAATTCTCTTCTAAGAGGCAGGCAGGAGATGGGACTTGTCCTGGAAAGATGATATAACTTTAGTAAAGTTAGGCAGACCACCTGAACAGATAATGACGGATAATGCGAAGACGCATCTTTGAAAAAGAGCACATACCCTGGTCCTACAGGACTACTTGATCATATTAAAACAGAAGCCATGGCTCTCCATCCTAGCTACTGAGGATCAAGAAGTGCACCATGGAAGTCTTATGGACTTGAAAATTTATAGAAATTCTCTGGGGACTTATGTAATTAACACTGATGCACTACAGTTGTCATCACCTGGAGAATACATAAGAATAAGACATATTCTATTGCATAGTTATCGGAAACAGGAACTATTTTGAAAAACACCCATATTCTCGTGTGAGAAGGAGATAAACCCTGCTATATAGCAGCACCCAATGAAAACCAATGGCAACCCACTCCAGTACTCTTGCCTGGAAAATCCCATGGATGGAGGAGCCTGGTAGGCTGCAGTCCATGGGGTCGCTAGGAGTCAGACACGACTGAGTGACTTCACTTTCACTTTCAGACATTGGAGAAGGAAATGGCAACCCACTCCAGTGTTCTTGCCTGGAGAGTCCCTGGGACGGAGGAGCCTGGTGGGCTGCCATCTATGGAGTCGCACAGAGTTGGACACGACTGAAGCGATTTAGCAGCAGCAGCGGCAGCAATGAAAACCAGCCTCAACACAAGCCCATGAATTAGAACAAGGTGACTGACTTTATCCTCAATCTACCTGGAACTCAGAAATAATCAAATCATGATCAATTGTAGTGACTCTTGTCCATTAAATTTTATGGTGTACGGACAAGGACCAATTCTGTGGGAAGACGTAGCAGATGTCTCTACAATCCTTATTGATTTGTTTTATAATGAAACTAATTGTGCATGACAATACAGAATTATGGTATAACACTGATGTTGTTGGTAAGGTTCAACTACCTTATTTGTATAAATATAATGATAATACTGAGACTGTAATCAAATGCATTGGGAGATCAAATTAAAACCTCCTCAGAATACATTACCAGTGGAAAATGACTGGCCTAGGGAAAAACTGGATTTACCTAGCTGTCAGCTAAACTCTATGTTAAATGGTTCTGTGAAATTTGTCACACAGTACAAGTAACACTATATCAACAGAGGAAATGAATAGTCAAATCAGTATGAAAATATGCCTGTGACAGTGCGTTAGTTCTTTCTTTAAATCTACTTTGCACTGACTCCTCCTAGTTTTTGGTGTATTTATGCAGATACTACTGCTATATCAGCTATATAAATATTAACCTAAATTACATGTTCACAAAAATATGATCGTCTTTCTGCAAGAACTTAGGCCAAGGGTCAGGGATGTGGACTGAGCAGGAAAGAGTTAACCCAGCAGGCCAGGTTTCCCCAAATCCCATACATTCCCCCAAAAAAGTCTGCATTGAGGACTTACTCTTGTCTGACCCCTGGAAAAGAGCTTCTGAACCCTTGGAATATTCTGCCTGGTAGAGGGTTTTTGTATACCTGAGGTCTTGGGTCATGCCAACTTTGACCAGTTTGATCAGATAAATATATGCTAATGATGTAATCCATGTGGCCAGCTTTCCTTGTGGGCAAGATTTTGCAAGTGTTGTCACACATCATTGCTAGGACAATGAAGCATGTCCTCATGCATCTCAAGGAGACAAGGAAATCTTGAGCCTGCTTTCTCCTGAACTTCACACCATGTGCTCTTTTCCTTTGCTGATTTTGATCTGTATCCACTTGCTATAATAAACTATGAGAATGACAATTTTTTTGAGTCCTGCAAGTCATTTAAGCAAATCATCAAGCCTCAGAGTGATCTTGGGGACTCTGGACACAGCTCCATGTCCTGCTTTTTTTACCCTCTTCAAGTGAATCTTTAAAGTGATTTAACACCTTTCCAGACCTGATCCCACTCCCCAGATATCTCTAATTAAAAGGTAGTTCCTTTAGGACTTCTAATATTAAACATGTAGTTACTAAAACTACTTCTATAGAAGTCTGTATCTTTTGAGGTGATATCTATACCTGTATCTATAATCTATCTCTATATCTATCCTCCCCAAAAGGGAAAAACTGAATATAAATAGATAGTGAAAGAGACATATTTAGATATAGATATATAGATATAGATTCATTCAGTTTTCTGATTCAAATTTCACTGTATTTTTTAGATAGTGTTGGTTGACTTTTGTTTTCAGCTTTAAGTCCTTTTCTTGTTTCATTGAAGACTAAATTTTTTGTGTATTTTGACTTCTGCATTTCATTTTGTTCTTCATTCTTTTTGTTGTTTTCAGTGGATTTCAAAAGAGATACAAAAATGCCTTCATTCTTAGATTTTTTGCTAGTTATCCTTGATTCCTTTGTAGTATCTAAAAGAATGTAAAATGCATTGTACTAAATCACTTTCAAAGAATAGTACCAGACATCAGTCAAGCACTAAGTAAATTGCAGCTTTACTGTTATTTCCATTTATTTTATTCAGCTATATTTATACATATTCTTATATAAAAGAATTATGAATTCTTTCAAGAAGACACTGAATAATTCAAACAAAAAATGAGATGTGAATCATTATTTGCTTGATTTTTTAGGTAGAACACCTTTCAGAGATGTTACTAAAAAGCGCATCCTGAGACAGTATTCTGTAAATTATAAAATTAACCTGATTAGCGATAAAAAATAATAAGATTTAGGATGAAGGGAAAATAAAGATACTACAAGACATGAACTACCTATTCAAAAAGTGCTATTAGATTAATAGGTATTATTTTGAATAACCCAGAGAATTCTTAGAGAACTGATGAAAGTACTGAATTACCAGCTTTACTGTCAATCTGAAACAAATAAGTTCTGTTTTGAACAGAAATAATCTAACAAAAACGAAAAAAAAACAAAAGGTATACATTGTCTTAACCATGTTGTGGAAATCAGTAGTGTTAACTGAGGTCTGTAGGGGAACAAAATATCTCTTTGGCATGCTTCTTTTTTCCAGCAGAAAACAACCAAGGCCCAAAAGACTCAGAGAGAAACTTGCTTGACCTTCTCTCTTATCACTTAAAACAGGTAGATAGAGGACCTATTCCAGGAAGCAAGCTATCACCATAGATAACTGTAGTATGAACTAAGTGTGTAGATAGGGAAGAACACAGCAAAGTCTATTTGTTAAGATTCCACTATGCTTCCCAGGTGCTGCTAATAGTGAAGAACCTGCCTGCCAATGAAGGAGACATGAGAGATGCAAGTTCGATCCCTGGGTCAGGAAGATCCCTTGGAGAAGGAAATGGCAACCTATTCCAGAATTCTTGCCTGGAAATTTCCATGGACCGAGAAACCTGGCAGGCTACAGTCCATGGGGTCGCAAAGAGTCAAACATGACTAAGTGTGCGTGCACACTCTCTCTCACACACACACACACACACACACACATTTCTCCCCTAGTCCCTGAATGGCCCAGCAAACATTTTTTTACCAAACATTTACTTTTCCATCTCCATGTCAGTTGCCTCTTTGAAATCCTAAATCTCCTCCCCCAACATCCTCTTGTCTTTAGTTGCAGATGGTATTTAAGGTGAGGGTTTTAGACATTTTGGAAGTTATTCAGTTTTCCTGGGTCTCTTCCGGGCATGCATGTTATTAAACTGATTTTCTCTTTAATCTGTCTCATGTCAATTTAATTCTTAGACAGGCAGAAGAAACTAGAAGTTAGAAATTCCTTACTCTTCCTACATTTCTTTTGGAAAACTTAAACTGAAAACTTATTTTCTCTACAATAAAAATGAAAATTCTAATACCTAATTCTTAGGTATGTTGAAAATTTATTTAATGAAAGTTCAGTGCTTAAAAGGTGATTGTTTCCTTTATAGAGATTTTGCTTCATATTAGAGCACATTTGAATCAATGGGACAACTGATAACTTGGTTATGTCCTCCTGCTCTGAACTGCTAATGTCTCTATTATTGTGTGTGCGTGTTCAGTCGCTCAGTCGTGTCCAACTCTTTGCGACCCATGGACTGTAGCCCTCCAGTTTCTCTGCACATGGAATTTTCTAGGCAAGAATACTGGAGTGGGTTGCCATTTCCTACTCCAAGGGATCTTCCTGCAATGAGGGAGACCTGGGTTCAATCCCCGGCTTGTGAAGCACCACTGGAGAAAAAACTGGCAACCCACTCCAGCCTTCTTGCTTGGAAAATCCCATGGACAGAGGACCTTGTGGACTACAGATCATAGAGTGGCAGAGTCAGATGTGGCTTGAACTGGCAGGCAGGCATTTGAACTTATAGTTTTATTAGGAAATTGAAAATCATTCAGATTAGTGGTTTTACAAATTGTTTGCTTGCAAATCCCTTAAAAAATTTCTATTCATTCATATAGTTCTAAAAGAGCTCAAAATGTATTGTTATGTGGAGCCTTTGAGGCAGAACCAAGACCCTGCCTCAAGGCTACACTATTGTTTCTTGGCTGCTCCTCCCTCGTCCCTGCATCTCATCCCTTCTCTGAACCTGCCTTTTGGAATTCAGGGAAGATCACAGAAGTTTAACAGAAAGGCTCCTGAGCCCAGGAGACCCCACTGGGTACTGCTCCCTTTCAATAATGGCTGCACATGCGATACAAAAGAAAAACAGGGTTTTTAAGAGTTTGGGTAATTTCAAACTCTTAAAACGGATGGTGTGTAATGTACAGTAATGTATACATTAATGTTAATAATTTTTTTAACTTTATAAAAATACCTATTTTATAATACATAAATAATTATTTCATTAAAATAAGAAAAAAAAAAAAAAGCAAGAAGCAGTATGGAGAATTTGGCTGTGCAATCAATGGCATGGTTTCAGTAAGGTCTAACAAATATGTTTTTAAAAATAGGATAGACAAAGAAGAGTCCTACTAGTTCTTGACTGCAGCTGTGATTCATTTGTGAAATACTATATTTCTTACTTAAACGCATTTAATATTTTCAACTTAGAGCGTATTATAAAGGAAAGGTTTTCTTCTATTTATTTGGAAAACTGGTTCAATTAAAGAGAATCTCATTTTTGAAAACATAACATTTCACAATTGAGAAAATATTAAATATTAAAACAGCCGTCAATCAATCTAGGTTATAGATTACACTGTCATTTTGCCTCACATCATATCCTTTGTGCTGTGCTGTGCTTAGTCACTTAGTTGTGTGTGCAGCTCCTGGAGACCCCATGGACTGTAGCCCACCAGGCTCCTCTATCCATGGGAATTCTCCAGGCAAGAATACTGGAGTGGGTTCCCATGCTCTCCTCCAGCGGATCTTCCCAACCCAGGGATTGAACCCAGGGATTGAACCTGCAACCCACATTGCAGGCGGATTCTTTACTAACTGAGCTACTGGGAAATTTCTTTATCCTATAGTGTTGCTATTTTCTTATTTGATTACTCTGTGTAACTGTTCCCAGGAGGATGTGGAAAAGAAGGTAAGGAAGGTAAAACCTAGAATTTATTTTTTTAATTCAGATATTAAGGTAATAATGGATCTAGCATTAGAACCTAATTCCAAACCAGAAAATGATTTTGGCTATTTTCTTATCTGGAAAGAGAAAAAAGAAAACTTTATTTCTGGACAACTGCCAGGCTTCTATTTGTAACTACATAAACACTTGTGATGATGTCTTTGCTACTACAGTTTTGAAAATAATTCCCACAGATGTTGATTCCTGCTTTTACAGATATTTAAACCAAACTATGTCTTCCTTATTTGCATATGCTCTCAGCAAGCTGCACTGTAGTGTAATTCCTGCCAGAACTTTCCCTCCTCTAAATGGAAGTCAGGATGGGGTTTTATTTCAACTGACGGTGTAACACAAGAGCTTAACTAATTACACTACAGTTTAAAATAAATCTTTAGTGCACTATCTTAAAGAATTAGTATAGTATGAAGAAAAATCACTTTGAGAAAGATGGCTTCATTGCATTCTGTAAGTCTCTGAAATCTGATCGGCATTAAAGTGGCCGACAAACCATTAGAGAGCAAGCAGGAATGACATTCAAAGCAAGCATTTCCACAGGCTCATCAAAAATGTGCTGAAATGACAACAGTGAATATGTATTCGAACTTTAATATAGTCTCCTAAGTGACCTTGATCATTTGATTGGGCTGTATCTAAGATAGTGTTTTCAAATGCATTTATGAATGCCTAAAGCAAGAGATGGGAAAAAAATATCCTTCTAACAGCTACCCTGAAGATTTCTCAGATTAGGAAAGAAAATGCAAACGACCAGTTTGGCTCATTAATAATTCAACATCTCTCTGATTTTAAAAATCCCCTCCAGTTAAAATCTTAACTTTTTTTTCACACAGAAAATTATTTTTAGTGAGAGCTCTAAGGCATTAGTAAAATATTTTTGGACTGTTTTTTATTTGTGTTAAAGTTGTGTCTTTCCATCATGCCCCTCCTGATTTGTCTGGAAAATCCAGATTGCCTGGCACCTGCACATCCTATGTCCTTCTGTTTGGGGTGTTTTTCTCATTTGCTTCCATGTTGCTCCTTTTCTGATACACATTAAGTGGCTCTGATAAAAACCAATATGTATATAACTTGTAGAGAAACTGTGTAGTTTCAAAATAAATTTGTTTTATATTAAAACTGTCATGTAAAATATTCAAAATAAAATTTATTTCCCTAAATTGTAAGATGGTTGGATAGCATCACTGACTCAAGGGACAATGAGTTTGAGCAAACTCTGGAAGATATTGAAGGACAGGGAAGCCTGGTGTACTGCAGTTCATGGGGTCACAAAGAGTCAGACACAACTTAGCAACTGAACAACAACAAATTTAAGAATAGCCCCTGTATTAAAACCATCTCACAACACCACAGATTTTGTTATATTAAAAATCATAAGTACATCTCTTTCATTTACACTCTGACTCTCTGAACATGTTATCCTTGTTTTAATACACATATAATTATTTTCATTGATATAGTATATTCAAATTTTTGAATAGCCAGGTGTTTGTGTAGATTGCCACACTTCCTTACAAACAATTGGGGAAAAGTTCTTTTATTCAGCAATTATTTTTTGAGCATTTACTATGTGCTTGCAATGGTGTTATGCATTAAATGTTTTTTAATAGAAAACAGTCTGCCTATCTACTGGTATTTCATAGACAAATAAGCAACAATGGTAAGAGTAAGTGTTGTTAAATGGACAAATACAGGGTGCTATGTGCCCACAGATGGAAATTTAACTCAGTCTTGAGGAGTGAGCACAGACTTCTCAGAAATGTCTATACGGATTCTGTAAAAATAAATGGAATCAGAATCAGAAGTATTATGTAGATTTAGGCTTGTGAGCAGGATGAGTTTATTATGAGCATAGACTTCAGAAAAGAAAGACTATTTATGTTTAGGAATGCTGAAGTGATACATTATTTTGCATATGAGGAACTTTCTAGCATTCCATACTATATCATTTATTTTTTTTCTAAATATACAAGCCTAAAATGACATATAGTGCATTGCCAAATCTAGTAATTAAATAAGAATATTGTATATAGTAAGAGAGGAGAAGTTAAGGAGGTGACTTTTACCCTAAAGCTCACACAAGCAGCTGTAAAATACTTTAAATCACACACAGAGAAATTCATCTAAAACCTGTTGGTAGTTCTCTTCACTTTTGTCTTATTCTGTGATAACTTGCTTGATTGTACCTTCCCTCCCAGATCACAAGCCTTCTGAGGGTACAGATTCTACTTATGTTTTGCTGGTTTGCCCTTCCAGTCCAGAGTAGTATATAGAGGACAGGGATACATTTGAATAAGCAAGTGATTGCCTATGGGCAAGTGCTTTTGACATATATATATATATATATATATATATATATATAAAAATTATATATTTTATATTTTAAAGAAAGAAAAGCTATTATGAAATAAAAATATTTTCTGGTGAAGCTACCATTATTGCTTTAATTTCCAAGTTTTGGTAATATGCATTTAATACTGGAGACACAAGATACACAGGTTCTATTCCTTAGTCGGGAAGATCCTCTGGAGTAGGAAGTGGCAACCCACTTCAGTATTCTTGCCTGGAAAATTCTGTGGAAAGAGGAGCCTAATGGGCTACAGTCCATGGACTCTCAAAGAATCAGACACAACTGAGTAAACAACAAAAAAAGCTAGTCTTTCCATTTTTTTTTTTTTTTTTCATTTTTCTATCACTTAATACCAAATTCTAATTCCAAAGGAGAAAGCGTACATCAACAGTATGTCAGTCATAACGTTTTCTAATTCACAGTTTCCCTCCACACTGGATATTATAATCTCTTTTACAGCTACTCATTTCAGTTCAGTCCTCAGACAAGTCCAGGCTCCCAGTAATGGCAGATTCCAATTTGTTTTCCCAAGCCAACTGGCCCTCTATCTGTGTTTATTTTAAGGCATAGAGCTTATATTTGAGAGAAGTAATCTAAATCTTTTGAAATGCTCTCTTTTTCTGTCAGCACTCAGGTATACACACAAATGAAATAGCACAAATAATCACATATATCACAAAGTAATACATAAACTGACAATTCTGTAAAAATTGGTATTTAAACAACCTTCAAATGTGTATCATGATGATTCCATAATATATCTAGACCAGTGTACACTATTGAACTATCTGAAGAGGTGATTTTTTTTTCTTGTAAACACTTGATTATGCAAAATTAAAGCTACATTTTATTTAGATGGAAGGTATTTGGCCCTTTTAAAGAAACTAAGATGTTTTGAAGTATTTTAATGTTAGAATTTTCAAATCTAAAAGCTTTCAGAAAAAAAAAAAAAAGAACTTCTGGCTCTAGAAACAATTATAGAAAATACTATGTGCACACAGCTGTAACTAGGGAATTTTCTGCCTATTACACGTACGGTACAAATATATAGCAGAAAAATATGGAACAGTTTTTGAAATCACAAACGTAGATTAATTACATTAGGGAAAATTACACTTCCAAAATTAAGTATTGTCACAGCTTTTTTTTTTTTTCTTTTCCTTCCTTTAGAACTTGCTTGTTTCTGTTCTATATGTTCTTTCTTTCAGATCAATTTCCAAAAGTTTTCCTTTCTTATGTAAGATTAACTCAGTACATATCCACTATATCCAACATATTAGTTGCTCAGTTGTGTCTGACTCTTCGCCACCCTAAGGACTGTAGCATGCCAGGCTCCCCTGTCCATAGCATTCTGCAGGCAAGAATGCTGGAGTTGGTTGTCATTTCCTTCTCCAGAAGATCTTCCCAACCCAGGGACTGAACCTAGGTCTCCTACATTGCAAGTGGATTCTTTACCACTGAGCCACCAGGGAAGAACTATTGCATAGTGGAGGTATTATCTAAATAAAATTTGGGTATGACACCCTGCCCTCCAAAAGCTTCTAGATATGTAACAGAAGTGGATGTTTTTAAAGCTAGAATATTTTAAGTGCTTTTATTTCATATTACATATGTTTTAAACATAAACATGTTTCATAATATTTCATATTATCTTGATAAAACAAAAAACTACAATTTTAAGTTGCCTGGAGTTTTCTACATTTTACAATCCATATGAAAGCAAATATTTTCTTGTAATAGTTTATTCATTCTTTCAGCAAATATTTTCTAGCACCTACTATGTGCCAGACACACATTTAGGCACTTTAGATACACCACTGAGCAAAATAGAAAACATTACCGCCCACATGCAGCTAAACATCTAGGAACTACAAAAATAAATACAAATGAATAAGTAAATTATGTAGTGTTTTAGAAAATCCCATGGCGGGGGCGGGGAAACTAAAGCAGAGAAAGAACATAGATTAGGGAAGGAAGTTGAGTTTCAAATACAGTATTCAAAGAAGGCACAACTGAGAAGGCTACTTATGAAAATAACTTTGAAGGAAGTGATAGAATGAGTCTCATAGAAATAACAGAAGTAGAAGAAGAATTGTGAAGAAACAGAATAAAGGTCAGTGTGGCTAAAATAGAGGGGACTTGGTAGGTTTCCTGGAAAACAGAATACAGTAAGACAAGGCCAAGAGCAAGGAGGCCAGATAGGAGGCTATCAAAATTATCCAAGTGAGAAATTATGTTGGTTTAAGTCAGAGAGGAAACAGGAACAGTGGGAGAAATAATATTCAGCATGTATTTTGAAAATATAGCCAGTATATTTATTGACATTAAAAACAGAGCATGAAAGAATGAGAAGCATCAAAGATCAACCTAAGATTTTGTCCCAAGTAACTGGGAAGATGGAACTGCCTAAATTAAATTAGGGAGTGTTAGAAAAGGAACAGATCTGAAGGAAAAGATCAGATCTTCAATTAATATGTTTCCCATGAAGTATTCACATGTATATTTAGGTATGCAGATGAATGGATCAATTGGAAGATGAGGAGGAAGATCAAGTCTTCAAGTTAAAATGTGAGCATTTTCAGCATGGATGAGATGGGAGATGTCTCCAAGGAAGCAGGATGGATGGGGAAGAGATGTCCAGGGACTGAACTTAGCAGCCCATGCAAGTTGGGAGACAGGGAAACTTATTTTCAATAGTAGAGGTTTTGTTGTGAAAGAATGAGGTGGAGAATATCGGAAAATGTAAGTTAAAGGTTTTTTGTTGTTGTTTGTTTGTTTGTACTTTTTATAAAACTGTTGAGTGGGAGTAATATTGTCTTATGTTCTGATGGAAATGATCCAGTGAAGAGTGAAAAATGATCCAGGAGAATAAAATGAAAATCACTAGCTAGATTGACTTTGAATAAACAGGAATGGATCTGGTGCACAAGGGGAGAGCCTGGCCTTTAATAAATACAAGGACATTTCATCTCTGCTAACAGAGGTGAATGTAGGAGAATACAAGCTGGTAGGTGGGTTGATACAGTGAATGCACTAACAGAGGTTTTCTTCTGATTGCTTCTACTTTTTTAGGTAAAATTCATATAACATAAAAGTAACCATTTTAGAAAGAACAATCCAGTGACATTTAGTGCATTCACAGTTTTGCACAATTATCACCCCAAACATTTTCACTACTCCAAAAGGAAATTCAAACTTCATTAAAGTTGCTTCCCACTTCTCCCTTCCTTCAGCCCCTTGACATGAGCAATCTGTTCTGTTCCTATGGTTATTTCTATTCTGTGTACTTCATATAAATGGGTTTGCACAATATGAAACTATTGGTTTCTATCTTCTTTCACTTAGCAAAATGTTTTTCAGGGTCCTCTATGTTGTTGCACAGATCAGTATTTCATCTTTTTATTGATGAATAATATTGAGTTGTATATATATGTGCTTCAGCTTGTTTATCTATTAATCCATTTGTAGATACATGCAATGTGTCTACGTTTGGTCTGTTTTTAATAGTGATGCTATGAACATGGGTAAGTTGCAGGAAGAAGGACCCCTTCCAGGGCCTGAAACTGGACTTTTGTCTCACACTTGGAAATGAATTGTCTGAGGAGACACATGTGCTGACAAAGCAAGATATTTTATAGGGTAAGGGAACCCAGGAGAACAGCTCTGCCACGTGGCTCACAGTCTCCAGTTTTATAGTGATGGGATTAGTTTCCAGGTTGTCTTTAGCCAATCATTCTGACTCAGAGTCCTTCCTGATGGTGCACACCTTGTTCAGCCAAGATGGATGCCAGCAAGAAGGATTCTGGGAGTTGGTTGGACATGTGGTGTCTCCTTTTGACCTTTCCCGAACTCTTCTGGTTGGTGGTGGCTTATTAGTTCCATTTTCCTTACCAGGACCTCCTGTCATAAAACAACTCATGCAAATGGTTACTATGGTGCCTGGCCAGGGTGGGTGGTTTCAATCAGTGTGCTCCCCCTAACAACTCCCCCCTGAGAGACTTCATACTCAAGATACTTCTTGGGAATTGGGGTGGAGGTCCCTTTCTTCTGTAACTTCCTGCAGTGCATGGACGTAGGCCTGCCTAGCAGAGCAGAAGTCTCTCTCTACCTGATCTAAGTAAGGGTATCTTTTGCCTGAAGCCAGCATTCACCTTTATAATAACAGCAATTTAGTTTGAAACTGTTGGCTCCTCTCAGAGATGAAATAGACAGGGGCCAAACAGGAGACCTAACAGGATGATCATCACTGGTCCCCAGAAGCAGAAGGCAACATTTGGGTTTGACTGCAGGGGTTGTGACTTTTTTTTTTTTTTTTGATTGGTGGTGAGGCAACAGAGCTGTGCTCCAGGAATCTTGTGTTCAATCTGAAGTTACCATCCTCCACCTGGGTGGGGACCCCAGTTCTGTAAGAAGAACTCAAAGCCATAGTTATGCATTTTTTTTTTTTTTTTTTTTAGTAGGAACCAGGACCCTGTCTCAAGGCTGTAGGACCATTTTATTGTTTCTCCTCTGTTTCCGTATCCCCTCCCTTCCCTGATTAGCAATTGTTTGAATCCACCCTTTGGAACTCAGGGAAGGTCAAGGAGGCTGAATGAAGCCTATATCCTACAGGTAAGAAAAGGAGAACACAGAATAGAACAGATCTGTACTCCAGAGTCGCACAAAGTCCTGCTCAGTTTTAATTTAGGGAACTGGGCAGCTATGACTGTGATAACTTCCTGTCAAAATGGGGCATAGGACTGCCTCAGCTTGGAGAATATACACTGAATTGGAAGTATTCCTGAGTTCCAAGTCCTAGATCTGAGTCTTGTATGACTAAAATCTCAATTCCTTGGTCTGCCATTTTGGTGTAACAGACCCAGTTAGAAGTAGTTGGAGGAGTGATCACTGGAATAAAATAAATCTCATTTCTTTTTAGGAGAAAAGGCCCGAAACCCAGACTGAACCTGGCACTTTGCAGAGACTTGTAGCCAGGTAGCCAGTTGCCTAGTTTTATAAAAAGTAAGGTTGCATTTACTAGCTGCCAGAAGACATTGTTTTGAGAATGGTGGCATCCAAGCCTGACATAACTCAGAAAACTCAAGTGTTTAGCAATACAAGGTCTAGTCTGAAATTACACCCATATAATCACCTAGTTATTTCCTTGGATGTTTGAACCATAGCTACTGTATTTTGACTTTTAATTGTAAAATTCTCCTTAATTGCAAAAGCAGATGTCACCATTAACAATGTCAGTGTTTCTCTAGGTATGAGAAGATGTAAGAATTGGCACTCATAAAAAATTCCCTTGAAAAGATCTAACTACATGAAAGCTTGTTCTGCCAGGTTTTTGTGTGTGTGTGTTTTTTTTTTTTATTTCCCCCAGAGCAAAGAGTGCCTCATTTCTGATTTCCACCCTGAACTCTTTTCAGAGGTGTTGAAGATCAGCAGCTGCACTGGCCATGATTTAATCTTTGTAGACATAGATGGCAAATGTCAGTTTTCAGGTGGTAGAATCCTTTTTTGCTCATAAACTTGATCATGATTTTGAGGGCCCATTTCATGACCATTTCATCCCATGGTGCTGAGATGACCATTCTCAGGTTTGGCAAAGATTTTGTTGACAGGCCACTCAATGTGCTGTAACTGGACTAGGCTACAAAACAGTATTCAAAATTCTCTGGACCACATATCTTACTAGCCTTTTGGTTAGGAAAACATTCCCTCCTGTTGCCTCTTCCCATATCTAGAGTTACACTGCTACTATCACAGATCTCATATGGAACTATATATTATTTTATTGCTTCCCTGGTGCCTCAGAGGGTAAAGTGTCTACCTGCAATGCAGGAGACCTGAGTTCGATCCCTGGGCTGGGAAGATCCCTGGAGAAGGAAATGGTAACCCACTCCAGTACCCTTGCCTGGAAAATCCCATATCAGCTGCCTCAGTCTCACATTTGGCAGTGTAAGAAACATCAGTTTTGTAAAACAGGTGAAATACAAATAACATAGCCAGAAGTATTAGTAAAATCACAAGTAAGACTTAAGATAGGAGCTTCCACTAGATGTAGCACAGAATATCCCAGGTCATCTGACTTATTATACTCTGTACAAATCTTTATCTGCCAGGGAAATTATATATTGGCACTGTCTATAAGGCACATAGCCCAGTTTTCTAGTGTTACGAGACTAATTATCCTTAGTAGGATTTAATTGTTTCCAACATAGTTCAGTTCAGTTCAGTTCAATTGCTCTGTCGCGTCCGAGTCTTTGCGACCCCAGGAACTGCAGCACGCCAGGCCTCCTTATTCATCACCAACTCCCGGAATCCACCCAAACCCATGTCCATCGAGTCAGTGACGCCATCCAACCATCTCATCCTCTGTCGTCCCCTTTCCTCCTGCTCTCAATATTTCCCAGCATCAGGCTCTTTTCCAATGAGTCAGTTCTTCGCATCAGGCGGCCAGATTATTGGGATTGCAGCTTCAGCATCAGTCCCACCAATGAACACCCAGGACTGATCTCCTTTAGGATGGACTGGTTGGATCTCCTTGCAGCCCAAGGGACTCTCAAGAGTCTTCTCCAACACCACAGTTCAGAAGCATCAATTCTTTGGCACTCAGCTTTCTTTACAGTCCAACTCTCATATCCATACATGACTACTGGACAAACCATAGCCTTGACTAGACGGACCTTTGTTGACAAAGTAATGCCTCTGCTTTCCAATATGCTGTCTAGGTTAGTCATAACCTTTCTTCAAAGGAGCAAGCATCAATTTCAAGGTTGCAGTCACCATCTGCAGTGATTTTGGAGCTTAAAAAATAAAGTCTGTCACTGTTTCCACAGTTTCCCCATCAATTTGCCATGAAGTAACGGGACCAGATGCCATGATCTTAGTTTTTTGAATGTTGAGCTTTAAGCCAACTTTTTCACTCTCCTCTTTCACTTTCATCAAGAGGCTCTTTAGTTCTTCTTCATTTTCTGCCATAAGGGTGGTGTCAACTGCATATCTGACGTTATTGATATTTCTCTCAGGAACCTTGATTTCAGCTTGTACTTCATACAGTCCAGCATTTCTCATGATGTACTCTGCATATAAGTTAAATAAGCAGGGTGAAAATATACAGCCTTGACATACTACTTTCCCGATTTGGAACCAGTCTGTTGTTCCATGTCCAGATCTAACTGTTGCTTCTTGACCTGCATACAGATTTCTTAGGAGGCAGGTCAGGTGGTCTGGTATTCCCATTTCTTGAACAATTTTCCACAGTTTGTTGTGATCCACACAGTCAAAGTCTTTGGCATAGTCAATAAAGCAGAAATAGATGTTTTTCTGGAACTCTCTTGCTGTTTTGGTGATCCAACGGATATTGGCAATTTGATCTCTGTTTCCTCTGACTTTTCTAAATCCAGCATTATGTTGGAACATTGGAAGTTCACAGTTCATGTACTGTTGAAGTCTAACTTGGAGAATTTTAAGGATTACTTTGCTAGCCTGTGAGATGAGTGCAATTGTGGTAGTTTGAACATTCTTGGCATTGCCTTTCTGTGGGATTGGAATGAAAACTGACCATTTCCAGTCTTGTGGCCACTGCCAAGTTTTCCAAATTTGCTGGCATATCGAGTGCTTTCACAGAATCATCTTTCAGGATTTGGAATAGTTCAACTGGAATTCCATCACCTCCACTAGCTTTGTTTGTAGTGATGCTTCCTAAGGCCCAGTTGACTTCGCATTCCAGGATGTCTGACTCTAGGTGAGTGATCACACCATTGTGATTATCTGGGTCATGAAGATCTTTTTTATATAGTTCTGTGTATTTTTACCACCTATTTTTATTTTTATTTTATTTTATTTTATTTTGACGAGGAAGATTCCTGACAGTGAAACAATAGAATCTATAAAGAATAAAACAATAGGCTGACATTTTTTATTATAAGAATTTTATGTTGTTGCTGTTGTTGTGTTGTTCAGTCACCAAGTTGTGTCTCATTTTTTGTGACCCCATAGAATGCAGCATGCCAGGCATCATGTCAGGCTTCCCTGTCCCTCACTATCTCCCAGAGTTTGCTCAAACTTATGTCCCTTGAGTCGGTGATGCCTTACCACCTATTTTTAGTATCTTCTGCTTCTGTTAGATCCATACCATTTCTGTCCTTTATTGTGCCCATTTTTGAGAAAAGTTCTCTTGGTATCTCTAGTATCTCTAATTTTCTTGATGAGATCTCTAGTCTTTCCCATACTAGAGATTCCTCTTATTTTTTTTTTTTTTGTTTGTTTGTTTGTTTTGCATTGATTACTGAGGAAGGCTTTCTTATCTCTCCTTGCTATTCTTTGGAACTCTGCCCTCAAATGGGTATATCTTTCCTTTTATCCTTTGCCTTTCACTTCTTTTCTTTTCATAGCTGATTGTAAGGCCTCCTGAGACAGCCATTTTGCCTTTTTGCACTTCTTTTTCTTGGGGATGGTCTTGATCCCTGCCTCCTGCACAATGTCACAAATCTCCATCCAATAATTCTCCAGGCACCCTATCAGATCTAGCCCTTTGAATTTATTTGTCACTTCCACCGTATAGTCTTAAGGGATTTGATTTAGGTCAAACCTGAATCGTCTAGTGGTTTCCCCTACTTTCTTCAATTTAAGTGACTTTGATAGTAAAGAATTCATAATCTGAGCCACAGTCAGCTCCCGGCCTTGTTTTTGCTGACTGTACAGAGCTTCTCCATCTTTGACTGCAAAGAATAAAATCAGTCTGATTTTGGTATTGACCATCTGGTGATGTCCATGTGTAGAGTCTTCTCTGTGTTGTTGGAAAAGAGTGTTTGCTATGACCAATGCATTCTCTTGGCAAAACTCGGTTAGCCTTTGACCTACTTCATTCTGTACTCCAAGACCAAATTTGCCCATTACTCCAGGTACTGCTTGACTTCTTACTTTTGCATTCCAGTCCCCTATAATGAAAAGGACATCTTTTGGGGGTGTTAGTTCTAGAAGGTCTTGTACGTCTTCATAGATCCATTCAACTTCAGCTTCTTCAGCATCATTGGCCAGGGCATAGACTTGGATTACTGCAATATTGAATGGTTTGCCTTGGAAATGAACAGAGATCATTCTGTCGTTTTTGAGATTGCATCCAAGTACTGCATTTCATACTCTTTTGTTGACTATGATGGCTAATCCATTTCTTCTAAGGGATTCTTGCCCAGAGTAGTAGATATAATGGTCATCTGAGTTAAATTCACCTATTCCAGTCCATTCTAGTTTGCTGATTCCTAAAATGTCGATATCCACTCTTTGCCATCTCCTGTTTGACCACTTCCAATTTGCCTTGATTCATGGACCTAACGTTCCAGATTCCTTTGCAATATTTTTCTTTACAGCATCAGACTTTACTTCCATCACCAGTCATGTCTACCACTGGGTGTTGTTGTTGTTGTTGTTGTTGTGTTTTGACTCCATCTCTTCATTATTTCTGGAGTTATTTCTCTACTCTTCTCCAGTAGCATATTGGCCACCTACCGACCAAAATATTATTAAAAAATATTATCCAGAGACAAAGATGTACTGAGACATATTCAGACAGGCAAAACACAAGATCTAGCTTCATTTTCTAAGCTTAGTCATGAATTAGAGACTACAATATAAAATTTACTAGTTTATAAATAACTTTTCAAATTAATAAAAATTTTAGTGGCTTTTTCCCATTTTTCCTCAATCTCAGGAGTTAGAGATGGTCCAGGTTAGTGTTCCTGAGAGCCCTGGTCTCAAGGCACAGGAAAAGAAAATCAAGTTCTAACAAAATAGAGACAAGTCTAAACCAAACAGTGGCCAGATAAAGCAAAATGCTCACCACAAATCACAACACAGAACACAGAGTATAAAACACGTACACAGACCTGGCAGTCCTTATCAGACACTTCCTTAAATATAAGATTACAGTCTCTCAGAAAACCTATACAGACACAGAACTTCAGATCCAAGTACTAACAGAGTAAATGAAAATATCTCAGGTCTTCACAGATTTCAAAGGGAGGACAGGAAGCCGGGTTGAAGGAAGAGGGGCCAGAGGCAGGAGAGGAGGCCAAAAGGGGTGTCCTTACAGACGTTTCATGCCACCTGCAGACACCCAGGTGTTACGGGACTTTACCCTGGGCCACCAGAGAAGAGAGGACTGGAACTCTGCCCTACCAGAAGCCAGACCAGAACAGAAGCAGAATTCGAGTTCTTTTCCAAGAGGAGGTGATCAGTCTCCAATCCTCAGCTCAGGCTGAGGCCCTTTGACCAGATTCCTGTGTCCAGGACCGGGAAACTAGAAAAAAGGGATAGGATGGGAAGGGTTAAGGAGAGGAAAGAGAGAGGGATGGGGAGTGAGGTCAATAAAGTCTCTTATTCCTTACTCGGTCGGGGCACTCTGGCCAGTTGTCTGTGTCAGGAGGAGACCAGGGACAAATGGGTCCCAGTCATGACCTCTGGGTCTAGTGCATCAATGGGCAAGCTGGTCCCTGAGTACTCCGAGTGGTCAGGATGTCAGTCACAGCAAAGAAGAGTCCCAGCCAGAGTCGCCATTTGTTGCAGGAAGAGGGACCCCTTCCAGGGCCCAAAACTGCGCTCTTATCTAACACTTGGAAATGAATTGTCCAAGGAGACACATGTGCTGACAAAGCAAGAGAGTTTATTGAGAACGGGCATCTGGGTGGAGAGCAGTAGGGTAAAAGAACCCAGGAGAACTTCTCTGCCAAGTGGCTCACAGTGTCCAGTTTTATAGTGATGGAATTAGTTTTGGGTTGTCTTTAGCCAATAATTCTGACTCAGAGTCCTTCCTGGCGGTGTACAGCTTGTTCAGCCAATATGGATGCCAGCAAGAAGGATTCTGGGAGTTGGTTGGACATGTAGTGTCTCCTTTTGACCTTTCCCGAACTCTTCTGGTTGGCGGTAACTTATTAGTTCCATTTTCCTTACCAGGACCTCCTGTCATAAAACAACTCATGCAAATGGTTACTACGGTGCCTGGCCAGGGTGGGTGGTTTCAGTCAGTGTGTTTCCCCTAACAGATATAGATGCATCTGTTTGAATACTTATTTTCAATTCTTTTTAGTATATATGGGATAGAAATGCTGGGTCATAAGTTTTACATTTAACTTTTATATTTTAAAAGTTAAATTTTATATATGACTTTTTAAAGACCCCCAAATTGTTTTCCACAGGAGCTGAACCATGTTACATTTCTACTGGCATGTACAGGAGAGTTCTAATTTTTCCACATCCTTGCCAACCATTTATTATTATCTCTTTTTTAAATTATAACCATACTCATGAGTGTGAAGAAGTGCTTCGTTGGGGTTTTGCTTTGCACTTTCCTGATGACTAGTGATATTAATCATCATTTGAAGTGCCTGTTGGCCATTTATATATCTTCTGTGGAGAAATATATATTCAAATTATTTGCCCATTTTTTAACTGGGTTGTCTTTCTGCTTTTGAGCCATAGGAGTTCTTTTCATATTATGAATGCTAAATCCTTATTAAGTATATGAATCACAAATAATTTCTCCCATTGTGTAGATTGTCTTTTTACTTTCTGATTAAAGGGCTTTGATACACAAAAGTTTTTAATCTTGGTAAAGGTCAATTTACTTTTTCTTTCTTTTAAAAGAAAAGCTCATGCTTTTTGGTGTCCTTTCTAGAATTCCACTAGCAAATTCAAGGTTATGACTGTGAACAAGGTTAAGCTGTGAACAAGGAGAGGAAGCTTTGTTGTCATCACCTCTACCTTAGCCTTTCTTTCTACTTACACTGAATCTAGAGATCAGCCAGAGGGGAAGCTTGAGGCATTGTTAGAATTTTTTCTATGCATATTTCCTGTTCTGAGCCTCTGTGTGGCCTTTTTAATTCCTCAGTATATGCTATTCATGGTTACTTTGGAATGCCCTAATTTCCCAAATAAGCTCTCCCCCAAGCCTTTCCTCCGAGGCTTTCAGTATTCTGTTGTATGCCTCTGTCTCAATGCTTTGACCCTAGTTACTGGGTGTTTTCTGTCCACCTTACATTTTCAAGGAATGTCCATTGCATTTCTGCCATGAATGAGTTCTGACAGGTAAACAAAGACAAGAGCCTGTATCAGTACACTAGGTAGGCCACAGACAGGATAGGACAGATGTTACAAAAAGCCCTTTTCCTCCCCCTCCAGAACAAGGACCAGGGTCCCACATTGAAAACATAGGCTACCCTCCTTGAGACCACCACTGATATTGGAAAGGGATGGAGGAAAGGCACATTAAAATGCCACAGAAATTTCTTATCATTTTAAAGCAGTCTTTTTCTTCATCCAGCACATGGTTTTGTTGTTGTTGTTGTTGTTGTTGTTGTTGCCATTTCTGTGAAGGGATGAGCGTATGGAGCTGCCAAATCTACCATTTTCACAAGCACTCATCTGCTTCTATTTCTTTAGTTAGACAAGAGTAATGTCATTGGCTGGGAAAAAAAAAAAAAAAAAGTTACTGAGATGAAGTTTTGGAGGTTTGGGGCCAGGGTATAAAGTGTGAAATGGAATCATGAATAATGAAGGAGTTAATACAATAGAAAGCAGTGTAATTGTCTAAAATCGTTAGGGCCCTATTAGGTTTACTGTTACATCTTTAGAGAGCTTTCCTGGTGGCTCAGAGGGTGAAGCATCTGCCTGCAATGCAGGAAACCCGGGTTCGATTCCTGGGTCGGGAAGATCCCCTGGAGAAGGAAATAGCAACCCACTCCAGTACCCTTGCCTGGAAAATCTTATGGATGGAGAAGCCTGGTTGGCTACAGTCCATGGGGTCGCAAAGAGTCGGACACGAATGAGCGACTTCACTTCACTTCACTTCACTTTACATGTTTAGAGTGAAACCAGTTAGTATGATAGCATATTGTTCTTTAATTACAGATATGAATAGTATGGACAGAGAAATAAATATGAACTAGGGTTTGGGTTTTGATAAAAAGTGAGACAAGGAATTTATTTTTACATTCAAAGAAAGAGGTAGCTATAATAAAAGATTAACCATGGAATTTAAGCTGGGCAAGGAAAAAGGTGAATATATGAGTGAAAATGTTGAGGATCAATCAATTTTATACTCCAGTTGAGTCTTAATATTGTTGGATTCAGGCAGTCTTAAGAGAGAAAGAGACAATCTTTAAGAGAGAAAAATCAGGGAATATTGGAATGTAGTTGGATAGGGTTATATTTGAAACAGAGATTATAAAGCTAAAGGTATCATTCCTTGTTATTTGAGCAGTAGATCAGAGCCTCCAAAATGCTTTTACACGTGATATTTCAGCTTCATCATATATTACTCTTCCTTCTATCTGTCTACTATGCTTCATCCATATTGGCCAAATCATTGCTGTTTTCTTTCTTGAATATACCTCATTCTTTTCTCTCATAAGGCCTTGGCTTGACCTTATCTTCTCTTCAACACAGAGCACCCTCTGTTCAGACTGTTAAATGACTAACTCTTAAAAACAACCACAGACAAGTTTTCTCTGATCCAAGTCTTCTCCCCTCATTTCCCCTTCTTACACATGTGTGTGTATATAAACACACACACAAACTTTTTTCATGTCACTCTGTTCTACTTTATTTGAACCACATAATAATCAGTAGCTGGAGGAGGGTAATTTTTACTTATAATTTTCTATCTTTTTTTCTTAATATACTTCTCTAAACAAAATGTTAGCCCTTGATTAATAAAAGTCCTATCAATTTTGAATTTTCTCTGCATGAGAAGTAGAACAAGTAGGAATGAATAAATAAAATAATCCAAAAGTCTGAAAAAATATACACTGCTGACCACAGTGAATGGACATATTATTTCATCACATCCTTGACATGATTTTCCAATATTTATTTTAAAAATTGTGGCTACTTTAGTACATGGTAAATGCTGTCCTGTTGTTTATACATTTTTTTTTAGTTTACAAAAATGTGAACCATCACCAAAAATACAGTTACGATCTGAACTACCTAAGATATTCCTCCATATATGCATGTTTATTTTCTGCAGTCAGTGAGTAGTTAAGCTTATTATATGATTTCCCTAAAAATGTTATTTTACTTGTAGAATTGCCATCTTTCAAATGTGCTGTAAGTTATGTAATTGAGTCAATACCTGGCATACTTTTGAAGCTTTCTTTTTTTTCTTTCCCCCTTAAAGTATTATGCATCTGGTAGAATTCATAGACTTCCTTGTCTCTAAAGATAAGAAAACATTTATTATTTCTTAATAACGTCTTGCTTATTGCCTTTTGATGCATTTGTTTTAGAAAAGAGAGAGAGTCTTTTACAGTCATTATTCACAGGGATAGATGACTTTGAAAGTAGGTTTTTATTGCTCACTTAAACTTAATGGATTCTAGCACATACAATGAAATAGAGTTTACACTGTCATTTACATTGACATTAAATTGGTAAGAGTCACAGGACTCTCCTCTGATGGTTTGCTTGCCAATATAAAATATGATCTTTAAATTACATCTGGCCCATTACTGATTATGCCTAGATGAAAACTCATACTTTCAAATTAATAAAACCTCATGGTCTGGACATTACGGTCTCATATCAAACTGACAATTAGGGCTATGAAGTGCCTTACATTTCATTCAGATCTGGTAAATGTTGGGGTGGATTTTCTACTACTCTGAGTTATTTTACTTACTTTCTGATGCAGACTCTTATTTGCTAGAATTTGAGTCAGGTGACTTTAAGATAATCATCTATATTTGTACAATAAACCCCCAATTAAATGCATCTATTTTTTCAATATAGAAATCACTTTACAATACTACCATAATTATCAATACCAGTCTGTAATTGCATAATTTAAGATTAAGTATGTGAAAAAATGTTTGTTCAGTAAAGTTCACAGAATCACAAAATTTTGGAACTAACTATAAGATTATTTGGGGGAAGATCTCTAGAATCATATGAAGTGCATAAAGTGATAGATTATTATAAAGCAATTCAATTTATCATCATAAACTTATCTCACAGATTTGTTGAACATATTTGAAAGGTAACCTTAATACTGTAGCTACTGTTTTAGTTCTTTGTATATGATTTTTTTTTCTGTACATTGACTATTATAGACATAAACTATTTAAGGAGGAAATGTGGCTCAAGATTTTTATTTTTAATTGTTCATGAGGCTACATAAAGAATGATGATAGATTTTTCGTGAATGAGTGATAGGAGGCTACACAAGATACAAAACTGAAGGTGAAGAAACAACACATTTCAAATGTGTCAATGGACTGAAAAAAGGGTTAGTACATAGCACATTCAAAAATAATCAAAATTTAATAAAACCATAGGCATTGAGCTGTCACTGTTAATATGAAAATAGATTTACTCTTTTTCAGAACTCATCCTAGTAAGAGAGAAAGGAACATAAATGTATAATTAAAAGGCAGTGTTAGATTTTTGGTACAAATCTGACCATGTGAAAGTATTTACTCAATCTCCTGAAATCACATGCAGTGATAGCAAAAGTGTTATGTTTTAAAACTAATCTGAGGAAAATAGAGAGAAGAACAATGGGATGAACTATAGGTACACACTTTGGGGAAGATAAAGAAAAGCAATTTGATTCTATAACAAACTTAAAGACAAAATTAACATGTTACTATTATGGAAATATTATCCATCTGACTTTTATATAGGGCTTTATATGTTAATTGCTAGTATTTTAATTGTACCAATCAACCTTTCAATAAGACCCACTCTTTTTCCAAATTCCCAAACCAAATTTTTCAAATACCCAAGCAAATATTCTCTTATAAGATTTCCTGGAGATCTCCTATTTCCCCTATCCCACCCAGAAGTAGTGGTTCTTTAGGTCTAATCCAAAAGCAAAAACAGTATAATCTAAAAAAATAAGATAATGTAGGGAACTAAGATAAATAAATAAATACTGTATTAATATCCTGGAGAATTAAGAATATATTGTGTTGCATCTATGAAATAAGAATGTAATACCTTTAGGGAATGATAAATTATAATAAAGAACTCATAAATTAAATATAAATATGTATGTACATACATATATATATATATATAAAATTCACTAACAGAGAAATAAAAAGATGATTTGGAAGAAAAAAACATTTTTTAGGAAACTGAACAAAACCCAAGAAAGTGAAAATGTGATAGAGAAAAATAAATGGCAGGGAGAGAATTAATTCCCAAAGTAAATACCAAATAAAATTTAGTAATATAGAGAGGAAATGGGGGAGGGGGAGGTTAGCAGAAATATATTACAAGAGAAATTTCCAGAAATGAAAAGGCTTACAAAATTTTCACTTGGTGAAGACACACATCTCAATGCAGTGTAGAAAAATTTCAAAACTTTAAAAATCAAAGATAAGAGAACATACTAAAAACTTCCAGCAGGGAAAAGAAATAGACCGGGTACAAACAAGAATGAGATCATCATCTTCCGACTCATTCAAAAGAATAGCTAGTAGGAAGTAAGGCCCTCAAAGTGAAAGTGAAAGTCGCTCAGTCATGTCCGACTCTTTGCAACCCCATGGACTATACAGTCCATGGTATTCTTTTTTTTTTTTTCTTGTTTGAAGGCTTTATTTCTAACAGATATTACAGCTTATAAGTCATAAAAATCATCAAAATCATTGGTGGATGTGTTATGGTATCTTGGTATACAGTCCATGGTATTCTGTAGGCCAAAATACTGGAGTGGATAGCCTTTCCCTTCTCCAAAGGCCATCTAAAGACTTGGGGAAATTGCTTCATTGTGTATCCCCAGACAAGCTGGAAAATTAAATCAATCTTGTATAAGAAAAAAATAAATATATTTCATATAATCCAAACTCTAAAATTTTAGCTTCTCTATGTCCTTTTTAAAAGTCATTGGAACATACATACCAACAAAATTTTTAAATTAAGTAACCTAGGGCTATAAAGACATAACATTTGGAAAATATCAATATTCTTCTATGAATCTGCCTAGTTGAAAAATAACTTCTTATTTCAGCACAGTGTTTTTGTGGAGGTTTAAAATACAATCAGTTCAGATTATAAAACGGAAACAAAGGACATTCACAAATGAAATCTTATATGCATCACACATAAATGGAATGATTAATTCCTTTGAAAAATATGAGAATATGGTAAAGAGAAGTAATGTAGCGAATAGAGGAAAATTCATTCAGCTATGACTATGATAATATTATGTTTGAATTGTATAAGTTCCTAATATTCTCTGTATAGTGAAGGAAATGTAAAATAGTATACTACCTTAATGTTCATTGAAAAATATGTTTAGTTTATCAATTTATGTATATGAATTATGAAAACTAACAATGGCTAAAAAATGAAATAAAAATTTAGTCAACATAGGCGAAATACTAATTGCAAGTGCAATTCAGAAGCTGAGGGACACAGTTGATTAAGGAGGATGTGGAAAACATTTAGAAGTACTAAGTGTCCTTATCTCAAAAACTTTAAGATAAAAGATGTGGTCTATAGTTGATAGAATAATCAACAATTCTAGATGGTATTTGAATTTGCTGGGAAAATCAGAATAGTTTCCAAAACTATTATTATAAATAGATTTGTCCAAATGATTCCATCCAGCTATCACTCTCTTTCATTCTCAAAAGTGTACAGATTTAAACAATAATATGATACATTAATTTTAATTGAGATAGAGGAATAAATGGAATAGTATGATATAAATGTTATTAGTGATCACAAAAATTTAGTCACCAGAAAACTGAATATGAACATAAATATGAATATGAACATGGAGATTATAAAGAGTATAATTGGAATAAGATGCCTTATATTTATTATGAAAATATAACTTTTGCTATTTATTTTGATATTTTGTTCTTTTTCCTATTCACTTTGTAGTGAGTATAATTTTTAGTTTAATTTTAACACAGTGTATTATGGTGATTGTCAAGGGTATGGAAAATAGAACTCTCAGTCACTATTGTTAGAATTGTAAAATTGTATGGCCAATTTTGGAAAACTCTTGGCTAGTTTCTATTAAAGTGGAATGTAATCATGCCTTATTTCCAAGAAAGCCCATGCTTGTATATGGAACACAGCTGAAAACTTATGAGGCATGGACAGAAATATTTATGGGAAAATGTTTATAATACTTTGAAACATTTAACAATCAAAACTCCATTAACTTCAGAATAGAAAATAAATTGGGACTTATCCATTTTATCACTAATCATAAAGTAAGAGGAGGACCAAGTTAAATCTGTAGTTAACAGTACGGATAAATATCAAAAGCATAATGTCCAGTGAAGGAAACTAGACACAGAATATTACATAGTTTATCATCTCATTTCATAGTTCAGTTAGGAAAAATTAATATGTAGTGCAAGAATATGGCTGCTTTCAGGGAGAAGGTAATAATGACTGAAAGGGGACACAAAAGGTGATCTTTCTTTTTTTTTTTAAAGGTGCTCTTTCAATGTTGATAACATTGTATTTCTTTATTTGGATAGAATTTATATGGATATTTTCATGATGTGATAACAATCATTTTCATACTTTTCTGTATATGTTAAAAGCCAATAAAATATTTATTCTAAAATGTCAATGTCATAGTAAATTAATAAAATACTAATTTATAGATAGTGAGTGTACGTGAAGTCGCTCAGTCGTGTCCGACTCTTTGCGACCCCGTAGACTGTAGCCCACCAGGCTCCTCCATCCATGGGATTCTCCAGGCAAGAATAGGGGAGTGGGTTGCCATTTCTTTCTCCAGGGGATCTTCCTGACCCAGGGATCGAACCCAGGTCTCCCGTGTTGCAGGCATACACTTTAACCTCTGAGCCATCAGGGAAGTCCAATTTATACATAAAGAGATGAGCAAAGTTTTGAGACAGAATAATGAATAACTGCCTAGAAGTATGTTTGAGTGAATAAGTACAAGTGTTCCAGGAGGATAAGAGAGGGAGGAATGAAAAGCTAAGCAGAGGGAATCACATTGAAGGAGAAATCATTGAGAAAAAACTACTTAAAAAAAAAAAATCCCACTTTTATTTTTTATTGAAGTACCGTTGATGTACAATATATATGCAATCAAGTGATTCACAATTTTTAAAAATTATCCTCTTTTTCTAGTTATCACCAAATATTGGTTATAGTCCCTGTGTTGTACCATATGTCTTTGTAGTTTACTTTATACCTAGTAGTATGTACCTCTTAATTCTCTACATTTATTTCGCCCCTCTCCCTCCCTTCCCCCCACTAATAACTACTGGTTTGTTCTATCTGTGTGTCTGCTTTTTTTTGTTGTTATATTCACTAGTTGGTTATTTTTTTTTAGATTCCAATATAAGTGATAACATACTTATATGATTTGGCTTTCTCTGTCTGACATTTCACTGAGCATATTGTCCTCCGAGTCCATTCTTGTTGGTGCAAATGGCAAAACTTCATTCTTTTATTGGCTGAGTAGTATTTCATTTTGTATATAACCACATCTTTATCCATAATCTGTTGATAGACAGTTGCTTCCATATCTTGGCAATTGTAAATAGTGCCACTATCAACACTGGGATGCCTGTATCTTTTCAAATTAGCAAATCATACCTGTTAGAATGGCTATAATCAAAAATAATACAAATAATAAATGTTGGCAAGGGTGTGGAGAAAAGGGACTGCTCATACACTCTTGATGGGAATGTAGATTAGTGCAGCCACTGCAGAAAACAGTATGGAAGTTTCTCAGAAAACTAAAAATAAATACTGTATGAACCAATAATTCCATTCCTGGGTATGTATCTAAGAGGAAACTACTTTTCAATCCATCAGGGTATCAGTAGCTAAATTCTGATTACAAAACAGATGACCTGCAAAAAACTCTAAAAACATTTTACTGAGAATCTTTCCAGAAAATATTTGATTATGATTTGATATGCTTTATTTTTTAGCTTCTTATTTTACTTTTTGGAATATAAAGATAAACCAGAAATTTAGGCCTTCAAAGTCTTCCACAGTTGAGCATACCTAGTCTGAAATGTATTTCCATCAGATCAATTAGTATTCTTCACTATTAGCCCTTCAGTGGGCAGAAGGCTGTGGGAAATGAAGTTGACAGACTTGGCTTCATTTGTCAGTGGCCTAATGAGGTAAATGATAGACTCTGAAAAAGACCAGTTGACTGATTTCTTGGCAAGCAATTATAAGAACTCCTCAATAGAGAGTGTCACTCAGTTGGCCCTAAAATATAGGTGATCTGAACTTCAATTTGACCACTTATGAGTAATCTAGCCATGGTTTCTCTCAACTAATGTCTCTCTATTTCCTCTCTTCTTATGGAGTACTATAATTATGAGGTACATATGTTTGTATTTCCTTTAAGGAAATACAACTTTTCCCTTTATGGAAAAGTTTTCTCTTAGCTAAGTTTAATATGCATTACTTGTATCAGCAAAATAATCACTCAAGAGCATCTCTTCATACATCATTTCTAAATTTTTCAATGTTAGAAAAAAAATCCTGTGATGAGTCATAAGAACTAAATAATTGTCAAGTGGGCCTTAGGAAGCATCACTACAAACAAAGTTAGTGGAAGTGATGGAATTCCAGTTGAGCTATTTCAAATCCTGAAAGATAATGCTGTAAAAATGCTGCACTCAATATGCCAGCAAATTTAGAAAACCCAACAGTGGCCACAGGACTGGAAAAGGTCGGTTTTCATTCCAATCCCAAAGAAAGGCAATGCCAAAGAATGCTCAAAATACTGCACAAATTGCACTCAACTCATCTCACACGCTAGTAAAGTAATGCTTAAATTCTCCATGCTAGGCTTCAGCAATACCTGAACCGTGAACTTCCAGATATTCAAGATGGTTTTAGAAAAGGCAGAGGAGCCAGAGATCAAGTTGCCAACATCCACTGGATCATCGAAAAAGCAAGAGAGTTCCAGAAAAACATCTATTTCTGCTTCATTGACTATGCCAAAGTCTTTGACTGTGTGGATCACAACAAACTGTGGAAAATTCTGAAAGAGATGGGAATATCAGACCACCTGACCTGCCTCTTGAGAAATCTGCATGCAGGTCAGGAAGCAACAGTTAGAACTGGACATGGAACAACAGACTGGTTGCCAATAGGAAAAGGAGTACGTCAAGGCTATATATTGTCACCCTGCTTATTTAACTTATATGCAGTGTACATCATGAGAAACGCTGGGCTGGATGAAGCACAAGCTGGAATCAAGATTGCCAGGAGAAATATCAATAACCTCAGATATGCAGATGATACTAACCTTATGGCAGAAAGTGAAGAGGAACTAAAAAGCCTCTTGATGAAAGTGAAAGAGGAGAGTGAAAAAGTTGGCTTAAAGCTGAACATTCAGAAAACTAAGATCATGGCATCTGGTCCCATCACTTCGTGGCAAATAGATGGGGAGACAGTGGAAACAGTGTCAGACTTAATTTTTGGGGGCTCCAAAATCACTGCAGATGGTGATGGCAGCCATGAAATTAAAAGACACTTACTCCTTGAAAGGAAAGTTATGCCCAACCTAGACAGCATATTAAAAAGCAGAGACATTACTTTGCCAATAAAGGTCTGTCTAGTCAAGGCTATGGTTTTTCCAGTGGTCATGTATGGATGTGAGAGTAGGGCTATAAAGAAAGCTGAGCACCGAAGAACTGATGCTTTTGAACTGTGGTGTTGGAGAAGACTCTTGAGAGTCCCTTGGACTGCAAGGAGATCCAATCAGTCCATCCTAATGGAGATCAGTCCTGGGTATTCATTGGAAGGACTGATGTTGAAGCTGAAACTCCAATACTTTGGCCACCTCATGTGCAGAGTTGACTCATTGGAAAAGACCCTGATGCTGGGAAATATTGAGGGCAGGAGGAGAAGGGGACGACAGAAGATGAGGTGGTTGGTGGCATACCGACTCGATGGAGGTGGGTTTGGGAGGACCCCGGGAGTTGGTGATGGACAGGGAGGCCTGGCGTGCTGCAGTTCATGGGGTCGCAAAGAGTTGGACATGACTGAGCAACTGAACTGAACTGAACTGAATGCCCACCTCCTATTATCAGTTAGTAGTGTTGACTTTATTTTGTTTCCTATGTAGTGCTGTAGTCCTATTCAGTCTGACATTGGGATTTGTTTATTTTTGTTTTGGGCTGCACTGGGTCGTCATTGCTGCGCTTGGGCTTTCTCCAGTAAAAGTAAGTGGGGGTTACTCTTGAGTTGTGGTGCTCAGGCTTCTCAATGTGGTGGCTTCTCTTGCTTCAGGCACTGGCTCTATGGCAAGAGGGCTCAGTTATTGTGGGTATGGACTTAATTGCCCTGTGGCATGTAGGATCTTCCTGGACCCGGGATCTAACTCTTGTGCCCTGCAGTGGCAGGTGGATTCTTAGCCACTGGACCACCAAGGAAGTCCTGAACTTAGGATTCCAAAAAACAAAACAGAGTTTAGTGAGCATTTCTTATGGAGCTTATGTGTTACATAAAGATTTTTGTTGTTCACACCACAGGGTATGCAAGATCTTAGTTCTCCCACCAGGGATCAACCCATGTCCCCTGCAGTGGAAGCACAGATTCATAACCACTGGACTTTCAGGAAATACCTAAGGCTTTTATAATGTAAAACCATCTGACCAACGCCTTCCTCCTTGTGACTAAATCTGGTGACCATAAACTCTTTCATATTCATCTTTCAATAATAATAAAATTATTTTTTGTGTAATTTCTTATCTTTTGAATAGACTACCCCCCTTTATCAACTATCCCCTGATTCCAAATAGCTAACACTTGCCATGGGAGTAGGGAGATCCAGATGCATTAACTCATGGTATGGATACTTGTATTTTATTGGCCTGTTTCTTATATATCTACTTCCTTGTTACTGAGATAATGGAATCATTTGTTTTTTTCCAATATCATCTCATCTCTTAAATAATGCAGTTTCACTTAGTTTGGAACCGATTCTTCTCCAAGATTCAGTAGTCCTTTGATAACTTCTCCTAGAAGTTTTAATGAGGTTTGACCTTCTCTTTTTATTTTCTGTACTAAAGTATTCTGTAGTGCTGCCAGAGTTAGTTTAATAACAGGTGAGTTTCACCCCTAGGCTGATTGTATTTCAGCAGAGGTTGAAATGATCTCTGTATGTCAGGTTGTTAAATCTGTAAAAAGCTATGTGATCTTTCAAAATGAAAGTCAGTACATCAAGGTGATACAGTTCTCCTTTTTCTTTTTATGGACCTCTTTATATTTTGTGCTGGACAGTTCTGAAATACCAAAACTGACTGCTTTTTCTCCCCACTCATGCATGGCCATCAAATATGCAAATACAAAAATTGTCAAAGTAAAATATTCTTGTCTTAAGCTTTGCAACAACCTTTCCAAGGAACTTCATAATTTAGTACCTTCATGTGAACCTATGGGGGATTATTAAACTGAAATTTCACTGCTTTAAAACGCATTTACAGTTAGCAGTGTTCTGGAGGCCTCATGCTGATTTGTTTCTTCAACATCCACTACAATTCAAAATGCTTGTATTATATGTTAGTAGATATATTATCCAAATTCTTTTCCTAAATCTGCATCATTTCGGACTTCCTTACCTCCCTCAGAAATCTACTTTCATATAATTCATCATTTCAAGGTTTGTACTTCTTTGGTTACAATTTATATTTAAATGTATAATGCCATTTTGCTCACTTGTTTGGTATTTATTAAATCTAAATATGTGACTACTATGTAATCAGTTAAAGAATTGAAAAATGAACTATAAAATTACCTTGAAATAATAAAACTGGTTTTATTGAATTGTTTTTCTGTTTTCTAATTGCAAAATTGCTGAAATATGTGAGATCAATTCACCTTTATATCATATATTTGATAGATCCAATCCCTAAGGGACTTCCCTAGTGTTTCCCCCAGTGGCTCAAATGGTAAAGAATCTGCCTGCAATGCAGGAGACCTGGGGTCGACCCCTGGGTCAGGAAGATCCCCTGGAGAAGGGAATGCCAACTTACTCCAGTATTCTTGCCTGGAGAATTCCATGGACAGAGGAGCCTGGCAGGCTACAGTCTAATCCTTAAGGCCATTTTTATGGATATCAGTTGATTTTCTGACTTTCTATGCTATGATTATTATACTTCAGAATAGTTTTAAAAACCTTTTTAATTATTGAAAGTTGCATTTAGTTTCCAGGCTGCTTTGCTCCTCACCATATCACAAGTTAGGATTTTATCATCTTCTAACGAAATTATTGCAGTAGTTCCCTAAAATATCTACCTAATTTTGTTCTTTGAAACATGACACAGTGGACAATGTTACGGTTGCTTGACCAGATGCTTTATTCTGAAAACTGCCTCCCTCACCAGCAGAGCTGGACTCTAGGGAGCCAAGTTTCTGCTCAGTGGCCCTGCCTGTGATTGGTCCTACAGTGGACCCTTGAGAAAAAACTAGCCTATCAGATTCCCTTTCACCAGCATTTCAAATGTTGAATGAAAACCCTTAGTACATAAATCATTTTATGATTGTTTACTAGAAAGTCACATCCATTGACTCTCACAGTTGAGTTCTTCACAAATAATTAATATACTTCACAAGGCTTAGTTTTTCAGATAAGCCTTGGGTCACATATTACACCTCAAAACTTGGTTAATGTGTCCTTCTGCTTGGCCTAAGAGGAGCTGATTTTTTTCACTTACAAAATAAAAAGACTCAGCTCAAATATATTCCCCTAATATAGCCATCAGAATAATTTATTGAAGAGGGGAATTCTCAACCAAAACTGAACTTTAAATATGTTGGATAACTTCTTTCAAATTATATATATATATATATATATACATATATATATATATGTATATATATTCATTAATTCTATCTTAAGAGATTCTGATTTGGTACGTAAGATAAGGTCAGTCTAGTCAAAGCTATGGTTTTTCTAGTAGTCATGTATTGATGTGAGTGTTGGACCATAATGAAAGCTGAGCACTGAAGAATGGATGCTTTTGAACTGTGGTGTTGGAGAAGACTCTTGAGAGTCCCTTGGACTGCAAGGAGATCCAACCAGTCTATCCTAAAGGAAATCAGCCCTGAATACCCATTGGAAGGACTGATGCTGAAGCTAAAGCTCCAATACTTTGGCCACCTGATGTGAAGAGCTGACTCATTGGAAAAAACCCTGATGCTAGGGAAGATTGAAGACGGGAAGAGAAGAGGACGACAGAGGATGAGATGGTTGGATGGCATCACTAACTTAATGATCACGAGTTAGAGCAAGCTTTGGGAGTTGGTGATGAACAGGGAAGCCTGGCATGCTGCATGGTGTAGCAAAGAGTCAGACATGACTGAGTGACTGAAATGAACTGATACCATTATTCTAACATGCACCTGAGGCTGTGAAACACAAACCATAATATGATTCTGATCATATCACTCACTGCTTATGATTGACTTTAACAATGGACACAAATCTTTACAGCCCTCTCTTCAACGAGTGTGCCTGTCTTTGCACCCCTGGAGCCATGGTTTATCTGTCATTGGGACTTGTTTTGACCAAGAGATGACAGTGGGCCAATATATATATACATCATATACAGTGATAAAAGTTTAAGTTCTTTAATATAATGTGAAAACTACCTATTATTTGCCTTCTAAGATTTAAAACTCTGTTGCACAATATTGCTTGATGTTTCAGTTCAGTTCAGTTGCTCAGTTGTGTCTGACTCTTTGCGATCCCATGGACTGCAGCACACCAGGCCTCCCTGTCCATCACCAACTCCCAGAGTTTACCCAAATTCATGGTTGTTGAGTCAGTGATGCCATCCAACAATCTCATCCTCTGTCATCCCCTTCTCCTCCCACCTTCAATCTTTCCTAGCATCAGGGTTTTTTCCAATGAGTCAGCTCTTCACATCAGGTGGCCAAAATATTGGAGTTTCAGCTTCAACATCAGTCCTTCCAATGGACACTTGGGACTGATATCCTTTAGGATGGACTGGTTGGATCTCCGTGATTGATATTTATTTCCTAGCAATATCAAATTGCCAATATCCGCTGGATCATCAAAAAAGCAAAAGAGTTCCAGAACATCATCTATTTCTGCTTCATTGACTACACCAAAGCCTTTGACTATGTGGATCACAACAAACTGTGGAAAATTCTGAAAGAGATGGGAATACCAGACCACCTGACCTGCCTCTTGAGAAATCTGTATGCAGGTCAGGAAGCAACAGTTAGAACTGGACATGGAACAACAGACTGGTTCCAAATAGGAAAAGGAATATGGCAAGGCTGTATATTGTCACCCTGCTTATTTAACTTATATGCAGAGTACATCACAAGAAATGCTGGGCTGGAAGAAGCACAAGCTGGAATCAAGATTGCCAGGAGAAATATCAATAACCTTAGATATGCAGATGACACCACCCTTGTGGCAGAAAGTGAAGAGGATCTAAAAAGCTTCTTGATGAAAATGAAAGATGAGAGTGAGAAAGTTGGCTTAAAGCTGAACATTCAGAAAACTAAGATCATGGCATCTGGTCCCATCACTTCATGGCAAATAGATGGGGAAGCAGTGGAAACAGTGTCATACTATATTTTTGGGGGCTCCAAAATCACTGCAATTGGTAACCGTGGCCATGAAATTAAAAGACGCTTATTCCTTGGAAGGAAAGTTATGACCAACCTAGACAGCATATTAAAAAGCAGAGACATTACTTTGCCAACAAAGGTCTGTCTAGTCAAGGCTATGGTTTTTCCAGTGGTCATGGATGTGAGAGTTGGACTGTGAAGAAAGCTGAGCACCAAAAAATTTATTCTTTTGATCTATGGTGTTGGAGAAGACTCTTGAGAGTCCCTTGGACTGCAAGGAGATCCAATCAGTCCATCCTAATGGAGATCAGTCCTGGGTGTTCATTGAAAGGACTGATGCTGAAGCTGAAACTCCAGTACTTTGGCCACCTCATGTGCAGAGTTGACTCATTGGAAAAGACCCTGATGCTGGGAGGGATTGGGGGCAGGAGGAGAAGGGGACGACAGAGGATGAGATGGCTGGATGGCATCACCAATTCGATAGACATGGATTTGGGTAGACTCCAGGAGTTGGTGATGGACAGGAAGGCCTGACATGGTGCGATTCATGGGGTCGCAAAGAGTCAGACACGACTGAGCGACTGAACTGAATTGAATGAACTGAATATCATATGGCTTGTAATATAGCAAGATATTTATACCTTTTGCCATTTCTTTTAATTTTCCTTCCTTTATTCAGTAGCTGAATGTCACACATTCTTTAGACTCCTTGTTATTTCATCTGAAATGTCTTCCTTGAGATATAAAATTAGGTGATATGCTCCTTATCACTTCTCACGTATCACATTGGTGTATTTTCATGTTAACACAATGCATTATAATTATTTTTGAAGATTAGAATCTACAGTTAGATTGTAGTTCCTTAAGGACTGGAGCCATATATATTAATTCTTGTGCCTGACACAAAGTGAATTATGATAAATATTTGTTAAATAACTATTATGAAATTCAGTAATCTGTAATCTAAACTGTGAAGACTTAAAATGGAAGAATACATTTATATTTATTGAGCTACTGCAACAATCCAGGAAGTTTCATGACAGCTTCTCATGATACCACATGTAGAATAAATACTCAAGGAGTTCTCTATATGCTACATGGCAGGACTGCTTATCTTCTGTTTTCCCCTACACATTTCACATGCAAGTAGGCTATTATTTCCCCCAACCCTGCTGATTTATGGCCTAGCCTGAATCTCATGGATTAAAGCATGTTAAGGTATAATTGATTAACATATCAAGAGCAAAACATTTAATACTTCTCTATTATACTAGAGTCTTGGAGGACTTAGCTCTCCCTGCTACTTGAGTCCCAGCAGACTTCATCAAGGACTTATACGCTATCCTCGAAACAATGGTGGAACTTTCCTTGAATTTGGAAAGAATGGAGAAAAGGCAAAGCCATCTATTAATTGTCATTTAACCACATGTAAAGTTGAGAGCTATATTTTCTGCACATTTGTCACACACACCAATAGATGAAACCATGGTTAAAGCTGAAAGCACCAATTAGAAATCTAGGAGGCTGCTCGGGCAACAAGCTCATTTGTAAGTGTGACCTGGCTTGACCACAGCAGGCAGACATGTCCTGACAACTGTCCTCGGCATAGACTCTGAGCCGGGTTGGGCTGTGGCCGTCAATAAACAAATCCTGCCTGTTCCACCTGTAGTCTAGCCAAAGGATTTCAGCCATGATCCAGGGGGCAACAAATGACTGTCAGCTCCAGGTGTGGGACTATGAAGAGGGAGGTGGCAGAGGCCATCCTGGATCCATACTATGAGACAGGTCTTCCTGTGCAGGTAGCTACCTCTCTGACCCAACATTTGCCTAAATCCTACCTTATTAAATTCTTCTGATCCCAGAACCAAAAACAAAAGCAAAACCAAAACAAAACCTTTTGGCTTATTTTACTACTTCTGCTATTACTAATTCTAATGATAATAAGTGATAAAGCTGGAGTCAAAACTTAACTAGATAGTTTACTAGGGAAAAAGAAGCTCTCTGCTAGGGCTATTCCAGGCACACTTTCATATATGGCCAAGGTACATGAGGGTTAAAACATTTTTAAAAATCAATTTCTAGCAGCAGTATTGGTAGAATAGAGGAAATGCCTTAAAATATAAAACTGATTGATTTATTCTTAAAAACCTATTTCTAATACACCTTGTCATAAATTCCAAAAGCATAAAACTCCCTAGAAAAGGTAATTCAAATACATTGGCATTATATTAGGGATAAATATTCATTCACTTTCTGGGGATGAGATATGGACAAGACATTAAACTGGTTAAAGGGCAGTATTAATACTAATTTAATACTATAAATTGCAATTCTATAAACATTTAATAAAAGTTCACCATCAAAATATTATTTTATCTATAGTTCACATATTATTTTTTACTCAACTGCTAAGTTACAAAATATTATATTCTTTGAGGGATGAAACTTGAGAATATTTTTCCTAAGAAACTGAAATTTAATTTGCCATTTAAACAATATATATATTCTCAATGGTTATTTGGTGTATAATCTTTGAAAATTTACAGCCTCTTCTTTTGAACTAAATGCTATTATTTAATGTTCTGCATTTAACTGCTCATGTTTGCTTTAGTTTGAATAAGTGTGTTTTCTCTGCAAGCAGTATTTTCATGTAACCATCAGCATTTTTTCATGGGCAGTCAATAATTATTTAATAATGTGTAACATACTGAATTTTATTTTCTCCTTCTCTAAAATTAAAAGAAAAATGAATGCAAGTATTTCTTAACCATACTTTTATAAAGATTAGGTAAATTATCTCTGTAATTCAATATCTGAATTGCACATATAGTGACAATCTAATTATATATATTTGTCAGATTAGAACTGATCATGTGAATGGTGGTGGTTTAGGCTCTAAGTCATGTCTGACACTCTTGAGACCCCACACCTATAGCTTGTGAGGCTCCTCTGTCCATGGAATTCTCCAGGCAAGAATACTGGGGTGGGTTGCCATTTCCTTCTCCAAGGGATCTTCTTGACCCAGGAATTGAACCCAGGTCTCCTGCATTACAGGAAGATTCTTTACCAACTGAGCTACAAGGGAAGCCCAGAATGTGAATTGTTTACTTCAGTTAATATTTAAATTGATGGATATATAATTTTTTGGTCTTCTGAAATGAAATATCACTAATTCTAAGAACAGTTTAAAGTAAGCTTAAATTTGATCTGTCGAAGGTAACCTTTTAGTTTTTTTGTGGAAGAGTTTCAAGTATGGTTAGAGCACAGTATTTCCAGCTGGACCACTAGTGCATTAATCAGTACAAATAGATATGGTATGATTTGAAAGTAAACCTTATCAGTGGTTTTATAACTTATGAAAGCCTAACTAAATATGCAACCATCTTTTGGAGAGAGACTAATTGAGAATTCATGAACAATCTTTTTCAGCCTATATCTCTTCACTTTCTTATTGCAGACAAAAGGTCAGGGGTTGAATTTTTCAAACTGAAAAGAAAAAATGACAAAAACAACTGTCTAGAGAACCAGTAAGTTTGAAAAATATGGAGCTATTTCCTCTTGAAGGGAAATATTTGCAACTTGTCTAAAAATATTAATACAACCTAAATTGCTTTTTAAATCTGTACGTGTGATTTAAGTCATCGGGCTTCATATTCTGGGACATAAACTTCTTATAAGGCACTAGAGAAGGATACTACAAACGTTTAATTTGAAAGATTGGAAAGGAAGCCTGTTAGTTAATGAACCAAATCCTAGACAGATCTTAGGAGGAAAGGGGAAAGGAAACCGGGGGGCATGTTTTGCAAGTTTGATGGCCCTAAAGGTAAAGAACCTGCCTGCCAGTACAGGAGATACAAGAGACTGGGGTTCAATCCCTAGGTTGGGAAGATCTCCTGGAGTAGGAAATAGCAACCCAATCCAGTATTCTTTTTTTTTTTTTTTTTTTCCTGACCTTGGTTACTTTGTGATTTTTTTTTCCATTTATTTTTATTAGTTGGAGGCTAATTACTTGACAATATTCTAGTGGTTTTGCCATACATTGACATGAATCAGCCATAGATTTACATGTATTCCCCATCCCGATCCCCCCTCCCACCTCCCTCTCCAGTATTCTTGCCTGGGAAACCCCACAGACAGAGGAGCCTGGTGGGCTATAGTTCAAGGGGTTGCAAAGAGTCAGGTACAACTGAGCATGTGTGCATGCATGCATAAACACACACACACATACACAAACACACAAGGAAGAATAATTCATCACTTATCTAATAAAAATAGACCAATGTGGGAAAATACAAGCAGATAATAAATGCGATCAAGATTCAAGGACTGGTTCCACAGTTAATTGACTATGTGACTTTCAGTATGTGTATATTCATTCCAGAACTCAGTTTCCTGATATCTTTTGTGTTAAATAAAGAGGTGACACTTGATTTATGTCTGAACTTCCTTCTAGCAATAATATCAGATTCTGTGAAACAAATATATGTTCTTACTACATAAGCCTTTGAAATTTTCTGCATTTTAAGTTTGGATTTATTGACGGTACTATTTGCTAACTTATCTGAACAAATTCATAATGATCGTGGATGTCCAAAGGTTAAATTAGATACATATTTCCACCAAACACCATGAGAACATTTTAGCTCTTTCCCCCTAGTTTTATAAAAAAAAGAAAGATACCATAAAATCCTCATACTATAAAGTATTTTGTTAAATACTGATACAAAAATACTGGCTATCTCTGTGAAAAGCATTCTTATGGTCTCTGTTCTCCAGTATGGTTCTCTCTGTAGCTTCCAGACCCAGGACAACTAGTCTCAGGAGCAGCAAAGAGGAGCCTGGTGGGAGAGGCATATTATCGTGTATCCTATTTCATGATGTCCCTTTCATGCTCGATTTTCACCTCCTTCCTCCCAACCTTCTTCTCTCAGTGTCCCCACAACCCTTCCAGGGTCTGTGCTATTTTTATTCCTTCACTGCACTTAAAGGAAAACAAATCAGAGACAAGGTAACTTAAAGACCTAAACTACTAAGAATAAAATGCTAATTCTTGAAATAAATAAGATGAGTTTTTTTTTTTAAAGATTCAAGCTTTTAGGATTTTTATTATTGAGTAAGATAGCTTTCTAAACTTTTTTTTTTCAAAATGTATTTGTAACTAGATGGAAAATTATTATTCTTTTTTATTACCTAGTGATTCCATTTGCACTATAAGAATTCAGTGCCCATTTCAGGCTGAATTTGATTTAATTGGTTATTTAGTTAATGAACTATTTATTAATTTTAAATAACACAGATTTCAACAAAATACACTGATAACATATTTCTCCTGAGACTTTATTTAATTATTTAATTGGTGGGTTTTGAGTTAAATACAGGACCTTGAAAATTTTGTGTAGAGAATAGAAGTCAGAGCAGTTAAACTTTTGTCAAACACATGCATAGAAACAGATACTTGCAATACATAGTCATCAGTGCTGTCTAAGGGGTGTGGTGAGAAATGAACTGACATGAAGGAGGATTCCCTGTAGGGTTAACAGCTGAACTAAAAGCATGGTATTATCACATCTTCTTTAGGATAAAGTGTGGAAGAAGGCTATTCCAAAAAAAAAAAAAAAAAAGAAACAGAAATATCCAAAGGCATAATGGAATCCAGTAGCAGGATACTTCAGAGCACTGCTTTTTGCCTATGTTTAAAATAATGAATATAAGCAGCCAGGTGGTAAATTTAGCTAGGATGAGAATATAACTGGTCTAAACCATCAGATTAAGAGAGTTCCAGAAAAACATATACTTCTGCTTTATTGACTACGTGAAAGTATTTGTGTGGATCACAACAAACTGTGGAAAATTCTTAAAGAGATGGGGAATACCAGACCACCTTACCTGCCTCCTGAGAAATCTGTATGCAGGTCAAGAAGCAATAGTTAGAACTGGACATGAAACAACAGACTGTTTCCAAATAGGGAAAGGAGGATGTCAAGGCTATATATTTTCACCTGCATATTTGGCTTCCCTTGTGGCTCAGCTGGTAAAGAATCTGCCTGCAATGCAGGAGACCTGGCTTCGATCCCTGGGTTGGGAAGATCCCCTGGAGAAGGGAAAGGCTGCCCACTCCAGTGTTCTGGCCTGGAGAATTTCATGGACTGTATAGTCTATAAGGTTGCAAAGAATTGGACATGGCTGAGTGACTTTCACTTCACTATTTAACTTCTATACAGAGTACATTAATGTGAAATGCTGGGATGGATGAAGCACAAGCTGGAATCAAGATTGCCAGGAGAAATATCAATAACCTCAGATATGCAGATGACACCACCCTTATGGCAGAAACCAAAGAAGAACTAAAGAGCCCCTTGATGAAAGTGAAAGAGGAGAGTGAAAAAGTTGGCTTAAAGCTCAAAATTCAGAAAACTAAGATCATGCCATCCAGTCCCATCACTTCATGGCAAATAGATGGGGAAACAATGGAAATAGTAAGAGACTTTATTTTCTGGGCTCCGAAATCACTGCAGATGGTGACTGCAGCCATGAAATTAAAAGATGCTTGCTCCTTGGAAGAAAGTGAAAGTGAAGTTGCTCAATCCTGTCCAACTATTTGCAACCCCTTGAAGCCTATCAGCCTTTCCCATCCATGGGATTGTCCAGGCAAGTGTACTGGAGTGGGTTGCCATTTCCTTCTCCAGGGCATCTTCCTGACCCAGGGATCAAACCCAGGTTTCCTGCATTGAGGGCAGATGCTTTACCCTCTGAGCCACCAGGGAAGCCCTTGGAAGAAAAGCTATGACAAAATAGACAGCATTACTTTGCCAGCAAAGGTCCATCTGGTCAAAGCTCTGATTTATCCAGTAGTCATGTATGGATGTCAAAGTTGGACTAGAAAGAAAGTTGAGCACCGAAGAATTGACACTTTTGAACTGTGGTGTTGAAGAAGACTCTTGAGAGTCTCTTGGACTGCAAGGCGATCCAACCAGTCAATCCTAAAGGAAATCAGTCCTGAATATTCATTGGAAGGACTGATGCTGAAGCTGAAACTCCTATACTTTGGCCACCAGATGAGAACTGACTCATTGGAAAAGACCCTATGCTAGGAAAGATTGAAGGCAGGAGGAGAAGGGGATGACAGAGGATGAGATGGATGGATGGATTCATCGACTCAATGGACATGAGTTTGAGTAAGCCACAGGAGTTAGTGATGGACAGGGAAGCCTGGTGTGCTGCAGTCCATGGGATCACAAAGAGTTGGACACGACTGTATGACTGAACTGAAACTATCAGATTTAGACTAGATTCATCCATCTGAAAGTTGTTGGATATTTTAAGCTAGATGGCTACCTAATGTAATCTTTGCTTTAGAAA
This sequence comes from Cervus canadensis, assembly GCF_019320065.1. NCBI lineage: Eukaryota > Metazoa > Chordata > Mammalia > Artiodactyla > Cervidae > Cervus > Cervus canadensis. The sequence goes on along the minus strand of NC_057387.1, from coordinate 39,084,350 downwards.
TAAAACTCTGGCTATATGGAAAGTGGACTGACTAAAGAAGAGAATAGAGAGGACTGGGGCCAAATAAAAAGTATCGATAATAATCCTAGGTGAGTGATGTTGATAGTCTCAGGGGCTGATGAGGAGAAGGATTGGGGAGGCATTTTACAAACAAATTTATAAATCAATTTGATTCATTCCTGGGAAGTTAGGGAGTTTCATAGTTTTATGTTACCTAAAATTTTCAATTTTTCTGTGATAGATGGATGCCATTGCCTAGGATCAAAAGGAAAAAAGAAAATGGAAAGAAGGGAAAGTCAGAACTCTGTTTAAAGATTTTGGATACTGATTTCCACAATGAGAATAAAAATGTGCTATTTAAGCAAGAAAATAATTTTATAATCAAACTATAGCTGAATCTTTAATTCCCTAATATAATGATTCCCCTCTGTTTTTTTAGTATCCTGTCATTAGAGGCATACATATGCTAAATAAGAAAAGTACTTGTCAAGTCTTATTAGACATTATTGGACAGTAAAGAATAGCATTAATGTCTTTTTAAAAAAGGGTTTTCTTTGATTTTTAAGGGCAGTTGAATGTGCTTCAAGTGTCACAGTGCATTAATAGAAGCTCTAAATCTCTGGATGATAGAAAGTTTGTTTACATTTTCTAGCAAAGTGCCCTGTTGGGCACCTAGATTCTTTTCAATATGTTCCCAAAAGAACAGAAAAGGGGCGAGATGGAGAAAATTAGAAAAGAAAAGCATGAGGGACAGAAGGAGGAAAGGAAAGAGAAAACTGACTGGAGAACAAAAGACAGATGGAGTTTTAATTTGAACATGACCCTCGTAATGAAGAATAATTGCTAAACAGGGTACACATTCTATCTACTTCATTTTTCTCATGCATCATTAAAGCTGTACATTTGTATATGGCTCTATTTAAGCATCTACTTAAACTCAGTAATTTTTGAAGAAAAGCTTAATTCAGTAGATTTTGAAAGCATTCACTTATTAATGTCTACAAATCTTATTAAAAAGTTTTATTCTGCTGCGTTTCAAGTTTAAATCATTTTGTTATATAAATGCAAACAGTAATCATCTATTTCCATTATTTCCTTAGGATATATTTGTTAAATAGTATAATAAGGTGAATTTTCTTATGAGAGTTGATTAAGTGGAATTGAAACAAAGCTAAATAGTGTCATTATGATAATGCCATCCTGGCTAATTCTCCCTGCTAAGAAAATGCATAGCTTTTGTTGACTTCAGGCTGAAATTTCTCTTAAATTTTCTTTATACTAAATCTGAAAGGCCAAGGGGTAGATTACCTTGGTATATCTACATTTACCATCAGGTGACCTCCAGAGTATCCTCAGTGAGGTCATCACACAGCACAACACACCAACAAGATTCACTTAGGTCTGTCTTATGAAAGACATTTAAATAGAATAGCAGTTCATGTTTGAGGAGCATTATGGGGGAAGTTGTAATCACAACATGGAGTTTGCTCTACGTTGTCTAAGAAAGTCCAAAAATGGATTATCTGGTGGTTGAAAGTTAAAGAAAAAAAGAAGGCAGCTTTAATTTGCTGGAAGAAACCAACACCTGTATTTTGGTCTACATCAAACGCTGAGAGACTGATGGTCCTGTTCCAACAGTTTATCTAATGGACCTAGATCACAGACCTCTGCTTTTTATGCCACTGCCTTTAAAGTTTATAAGATGATAGCTTTAGCAAGAAGTATCTATTAAGGGTGTAGTGTAGCTGTTTTGCCTGACATGGACAGTCTTGTTTGGAATCTGTTTTTTTTGATGTGCTTCCAAAAGAAGACTTATCTTTAATGGGAATGCTAAATCTATTTTTTTAGTGCAGAGCTCTTTTTACTCTTATAAGGAGAATAATAGTCTGTAGTGTAAAGAAATTGAAATTTGAAGCATATTATAAGGAGACTTTGATTTAATTTAAGCAATTTTGGAGAGTTTTTAAAGCAAATTTCATAAATTATTTTAAGCAACTTAGGGGATGTTTATTATGATGGGATAGTTTATATGTGCCTGGCCTGTTCTCATATAAATATAAGAAGTATTTTCAATAGAATTATTTTATTATGTATTTTTAAATCTATTATATATTTTACATATTATATAAATTTAAAATTATATATAATTTATTTACTATATATATTTTACATATATGTATATATGCATACACATATATAGCATTATATATAATATATTAGTGCATATATCATTATATTGCATTACTATATGTGTATATGTATATATACAAACACACGATGTAGTACATATGTATGCACATGTATAATCCAATATACTGTGTCCACCTCATGCTGTTTTCTTCTGATAATTCCCTGATATGTGTATAGTATAATATACTGTGTTCAGCTCAGGCCGTTTTCCTCTAATAATTCCTTGATATTCTTTCCCTAAGTGTATTGCCATAAATGGCATGTTTTGATGGGGAAAGTACTGGAGTAAAAGTCAGCAAATGTGTGTGTACCTTATGAATGACTCTAGCTGGTCCTTTAGTATCCCTGACTCCATTGGTTGAATAATGATGAATTTAGACTTGCATTAACTTTAGTACTCCTTTTCAGATCTATGTTACTAGGTTACATCTAGTTCTGGGTTTGGACTAGGTTAAATCTGAGATGGTGAAAAAATTATTCAGAAGAAAATAAGTAATAGCAACACAAATAAGAAAGGTATGAACAAAATTGTCACTTAAGGTACATTTTCATTCATTTGCAAGTGGTTTCTACATAGAAACCACTGCGCAACAGATAATCTCACATGTGATGGTCTAGATGCAATAAAAGAAAAGAAGACATGAATTTCACCTGCACTTTTTAGCCCAGTTCTTCCCACCCTTAACTGTAATGTCTGTCTATTGTAAATATTATTCTACCCCAGGGCTTATACCCATGAAATCAACTAGACAGAGAAAGAAAGAGTTTATCTTCATATCTAACTAAACAGACTTTATTTGGTGGGTATAATTCTCCTTAGGTTAACAGTATAATATGTTCCTCTGTGACACAGTGTGTACCCACTCATTGTGCACTTTCTTCTGTTTAACTGTTACATTTTCTTTTCAGTAAATTCGCCTTTACATTCTCAAATTCACACATGAATTCTCTTTAAAGAAGGTTTATTAAGTTGGCTCATTGTCTCTGTGATTCTGATAATCACTGCAAATTAAGACTTTGCACCATCTCTCTCTGACATTACCTTTCTCTCGGAAGCTAAAGAAAGAAACAGCCACAGTATGAGCTACATGCAACTTTTGTACCTTTACAAGATATTTTTTTCTGGAATATTAATCATTTTCCTAATTCTTCTGTAACAGGTTGCTGAAAACTGAGCATTTATCTAGAAATTGTATATACATATATAATTTGTATAAATGCATATGCATGTGTCTATATAAATATAGTACATTTATATAAGCAGATATATTTTGCATGCATACAATACATAGTGTTAGCTTGTGATTAGATAGTAAGAGATAACTCATTTTATTTAATTTTTATAATACTTTTGTCTATTGTCTGATCATACAAAGCATTCTCCAGATCTCTTGCCTCCATCACTTCTGCCCCATCCTAGTTTGCCATTCTTTGTATACTTCTATCTGGTTATATCTGAAACACTGTTCTATTTTATAAATATTCAGTAAAAGTTAGTCAAAACATAGCACAGTATCATAAATATCTGTATTTACCTTATTAAAATCTACTTTTTTTCTCTTTGAACAAGTCTTTAATTCAGTAAGGTCTTACTACAGTAACCATGCACAGAGCTAAGAACTGAGGCAATCACATTGAACAGGAAAGCCAACAATGCAAATACTTATTTTTCAGGATTTGATAAGTGCTATAAAGATATTATATAAAATAGTCACAGAAAAGATGAAATAATAAACTGCTTGGGCAAATACAATAAAATAAACAAAATCCTTGAAAAAATGTTTCACTTTAAACATTTTTAGAAAACATGACACATTAAATTGACCCCTAAAAAAAATAAGGAATTCCTTGAAGAACTTTCCAAGGAAGTACCAAGAAAGAAAAAGAAATGAGATAGAGGTGAGAGATAGGAGCAGTTGTAATAGTTTTTTTATATTCCAAAAACTGTGTACAAAGTTTTATACAAAGTTAATAAGAACATAAAATTAAAATTTTCATGTTTACAGTCTCTGCTATTATCCACAGATGAAATTAGGACAATAATAATCATACAGTATGCCTTTTATGATGTTATCAAATATATAATTTCTTTATATCTAAAATATTTAATAAGGAAAAATTTATATAGTTTATCAAAATTTTCAACAATTTATACTGCATTTTTCTTATCTAATAGTAAATACAATTTATCATTAGAATTTATTGCTAAATCATTCATGGCAAGGTGGTTATTTTAATTGCTTTCTTTCAGACTCAATACTTTAAAATAAAGTAAAAATTTAAAAAATCAAAACTTCCAACACTATGTTGAATAGTAGTGGTGAGAGTGGGCACCCTTGTCTTGTTCCTGATTTCAGGGGAAATGCTTTCAATTTTTCACCATTGAGGGTGATGCTTGCTGTGGGTTTGTCATATATAGCTTTTATTACGTTGAGGTATGTTCCTTCTATTCCTGCTTTTTGGAGAGTTTTAATCATAAATGAGTGTTGAATTTTGTCAAAGGCTTTCTCTGCATCTATTGAGATAATCATATGGTTTTTATCTTTCAATTTGTTAATGTGGTGTATTACATTGATTGATTTGCGGATATTAAAGAATCCTTGCATTCCTAGGATAAAGCCCACTTGGTCATGGTGTATGATTTTTTTAATATGTTGTTGGCCACAGCAATCAGAGCAGAAAAAGAAGTAAAAGGAATCGAGATAGGAAAAGAAGAAGTGAAACTCTCGCTGTTTGCAGATG